>NC_135868.1:7258125-7451777 GCF_031162955.1 Sander vitreus
GACGAGATCGAGGAGCAACCAGCAGAGCTGCATCCACCGATCTAAGGAACATAGGGAGTCAATAAATCCTTGATTTAATATGATCCTTTGATTTTAACATAATACTGTAAAAGTGATTCGACCATTTTTTTTATTTCAATACGGTACAAAACAGGTAGCCAGTGTAAGTTGACTAGTAGTGGAATAATGTGTGTTACTTAGTGCCTGTTAAAATTCGGGCGGCATCGGTTGGAGAGTCGGAGAGGGGAGCTCTGCCTGAGACCAACCAATGAAGTGCATTTCAGTAGCCCAGGCAAAAATAAATAAAAGCATGTATAACCTGTTATGTAATTTGGAAGGAGATGAAAAAAAAGAAGCTAAAAGAAGCTCTTTAGCTGAAAGCAGCACGACTGAACAACAGTCTTTTTACTTGATCAACAAAACATGAGATCTGAATTTAGTTTCAATAAACCTGCTTTGAACTTGAATTTATCACATTACATCTATCTTGTAGTACACGGTGTACTGCTAAGTGTGCATACTTGTTCCAAAACAGGGAAGAACAGGTGCCAGTAAACACGTCTTGCCAAGATAAGCGCTCACTGCCAGTTTCCACACAAGCGACTCCCCGCTGAGAAACCATGAAAGGGAATAACAACAATTTAGAAAGCTGGAAATTCACTGCTTGTTGGATGGAAATCAGAGACTTTGCTGTATTTGCAGATATCAAAACACTTTCCTTCCATATAGGGTTTGCTGGGATCACTGAGAGTCAGCTTTGATCCTGGCGTTTAACAAATCCCTGCACTCTACCTTACAACAGGTTTTTTTTTTTTTTCTACGCAATGCATCCGCTTACTGTACTGTACTTGTTACTGCTACAGGTGTGGCTTCTCATCACAAAGGAATAGTGTTTATTAGGACTCTTTATTAGGATTTTCAATGTGTACTGCACAAAATTGAATATTTCTACAAATTTTGGAAAAGGAACTTCCCCGCTGGGAAATGGTGCATCTTATCTTAACTGGGTGTTCATTGCTTTTAAAAAGGTCCAATCTGTATTTTTTTTTTTACAAACTTTGGTCCGCTTGAAAACGGGGTTCTCGGTTCGCTTCCAAGTGAACTAGAGTTCGGTTAACTTCAGGTGAGAACGCAATCTGAACCAAATACAGGAGTTGAACCAAAAACTGAGCATTTACTGGCCTGCAATTTCAACCTTGCACACCATTTACGGACTTATGATTTAAGGGATGATAACTTTCAGATCCATAATCTGTTCTGAGCACACATCGCTGGTCGTCTGTGTGTCATCCCCTCTCCTTCTCTCTCTCTCTCCCTCGCTCTCTCACAATGTTCGCCTTCTTCTAAAATATTAGAAACATTAGAGCAGAACTAGAAAACCCAAGACGTTATAAATTTAGTGTTGCTCCGTTATTTCTGAGACCAGAAGTGTCGGCGAGTTTTGGATATTCTGTCCAATAAACAAGCGACCGTCTCAAACGTGCGACATGTGTTCACAGCAGAGATCTTCAACAGGGGGTCCGGGACCCCTAGGGGGGTCCTCAGAGTTACTGCAGGGGGGCCGCCACATTATTGTTCATTTCCTGAAAAGTTTTTTCAAAAAAAATGTCTTAACATGAATCCAACATATTATTAGCAAGTAAATAAATCTGCCTATTTGTGAAAAAGCCCCGCTGAATATTAGGCTTTTTGGCCTATACTGTATGTAAGGTAGTCACTAAAATAGCCATCCACAGATACAGTTCATCCTAAGGATTCAATGTATGTTTAACATTAAAAGATGATTCATAAATCATGCCCATAGTTCTACTGGAAGGTCTGGAGAGGAAGTCAAACTCCCTGTTTCTACACAAGCTTCGAGGCCTCAGAAAACACTCCATCATGAAAGTGTCCTTGAGCTAGACGTCGACATCCATTCCCCACCCATCCTCAACTGCTTAGTGACTGTAAGATGCTCTGAATATAAATACATTTGTGGTGTTTTGTGGTTTCCACTCACCGCTGCAGTCTCCTTTTCCATCCCGGACACTGTCACAGCCTCGGCGAGCAGCGGCACAGACATGTTATTGCCACACATACACTGTAAGAGGTGCTGGAGTCAGAAGAGAGGACAGAAAGCGGCTGTCAGCTGGGTGGGGAAGTACATCAAAATGTTGTCATGTGCATTGGGACCAGACATTTTTGAGTAATTTGCAACAATGACACTATGTTAATAACACACGTTTAAAAATCTGTTCAAACTTTACATATTTTCTTTCTAAAGAGATTAGTCAAGACCCTAATCTTCTGGAGCATTTTCAAGGATTATTTTTTTTTTTATAATACAGAAGGTTGAAATGTATATAAATGCCTGAAATAGCAAGGTTCCCTTAATCACAATAACTGAAATGTGTTAAATTTTCTTTTGCTGAAGTATACAAATATTTACCAAATTCTCTTTCTCCAAACCTGTTGACAAAAGTCAAAGAACTAAATGTTCAAATCACCAGGATGTATTGTAGAGCTTATTCAAAATAGGTTACTTGCAGAAACAAGTCATGGGCAGACTGAGTTGCGTACGGTTGGATCTGTCATGTTGTTTTTGAGGACTAAATGTTTTTTTCTTCCCACTCTGACTAGGATTGGGCATCGAAAACCGATTCCTACTTGGAATCATTTCAAAAATTACGATTCCAGTAGAATCGTTTCTTTATTGGAATCGTTTGGAATCATTTAGAGGATTTGGTTTCAAATCCGATCATCGCTTCCCAATTTAATATAGGCAAGTTTTGGTTTCTGTAGCGGCCAGGCGCTTGTTGTGTTGCAGCCTTGGAGCACAGTAAGCAGCGCTCTACTGTAGTGTGGCTTTATTTTGCATTGAAAAAGCTGTAAAACTGCAAACCACCACTAAATCAAAATAAAACTTTCCTCTTATTTGTGAAAATAGGCATGTGACCCGTTTCAACTCCACCCCTCAAAGAATCGGAATCGAGAATCGATAAGAACCGGAATCGAAAGGAAGAATCGGAATCAGAATTGATAAAATCCAAACGATGCCCATCCCTAACTCTGACAGTTACAACTGCTGCATATCGGTGCAGCCATTCAGTCCACAGACTGAAACAACAAAGCTGAACATACCACTTATACGCACAAACGCATAATGAAGCTGCTGAACCTAAAACAGCAGTCATGAGGTGTGTGTGTGTGTGTGTTTCAGCAAGTGACGGGATTCATTAACTAAATGAAACGCACACCCTGCCCTCTACTGTACCAGCTGCAGACGTCCGTCCCTCTGCACAGTGAGTCAGCCATCGATAACACGCATGAGATCAGGTGGTTGCTGTACAGTAAAGTCGAGCAGTAAAAGCCTTAATGCCCCTTAAGTTTCTGCTGATGTGGTAAAATATGAGGCAAGATGGGACGGGCAAGACAGATGGTGTGCTGCCAGATTGGTAAATAGGCGATGAGGAGACAGGGAAATGTCTGAAACCCAAAGGTTAAAGTGTAAACCTTGAGCAGGATTATACTCTACGGGTGTTAATATTCCTCCGCCGGCATGGCCGAGCAGCTAAATGTCCCGTGCACTGGGTTTGCTCTTTGGCAGGTGATACATTACCATCTGATGGTCATTTTCACAGCTTAAATACATGGAAGTGGACGGTAAATGTGTTATCTAAGCGTCCAAAGTGTGGACAAAAGAAGGTTGTTTTCGCCCTGCATCCTGACCCTTGATAAATGAGTAATAGCTGAATAATAACCGGGCAGGGTTAAGCACCAGGAAATTGTCTCCTTCAGTGCGGTACATAGTCTGCTATGAATCTCAGGAAGAAGGAAAATGTCCACGTGTATAATGTTACATTTACTCCAGTAAGTTTAAGTACAATTCGGTTCTCGTATTTTACTTGAGTATTTCCATTTTATGCTACTTTATGCTTCTACGTCACCACATTTCAGAAAGAAATGTGGTACTTTTTACTGCATTTATCTAACAGCTATAGTTATTATCTACTTTTCAGATTCAGATTTTACATTTAAAAAACATATTAGAAGCTTGTAAAATACAACTATTGTTAAAGATAAAACCAATTGTTCCCAACCTTTTTGACTTGTGTCTAGTTGGGAGCCCTCGTCACATTTCAAATGTCTATGATTTGTCAGACTGATTTCCCCTCTAAACTCCTCAGATGGTTTCGTTTAAATAACTGAGGGCAAAAAAAAGAGGTCAAATTATCCAATATTTCACAAAAGAAACTATGTATTAGAACTTTGTTCTTCTTTCCTGCCGTTGCTCATGTTATATTATGTGCTGTCATGTGTGGTTGTTGATGTTCTTTTATGCTCCTGTGCAAAGCAAATTCCCCTAGGCTAGGGGCAATAAAGGTTTCATTCATTCATTCAATCATCTTGTGACCCCTTCAGATTTATCTTGTGACCCTTTGGAGGGGCCTGCTTCTAGGTTGGAAACTACCGGACTTAACTGCCTACATAAACTGTATATAAAGTAGTTAAAATAGCCCCACCTTGAGCAGCTGCAACACTAAAATACTGCTTAAACATTGATGCATCAGTATCAATGATCTAATAATATATAAATAACAAGGGCCATGTTTCTGCAGAACCACTATTTTGCTTTTGCTGATAATAGTCCTGTACGTTTACTTAAGCAGGATTTTAAATGCAGGACTTTTATTTGTAATGGAGTAAACAGTGGTGTTGGTACTTTAACTTAAGTTAAAGATGTGAGTACTTCTTCCAGCACAGAATGCTTTGGCACGAACATAATTTGATGTGATTAAAATGTGCATCACAAGATGAATATGTAAATTCATTGTCACCTAATTCTAATTCAGTGTTAAATCCCTTCTTTTTTTTTAAACAAATATAATTCAGATGCACTGCAGCCCCGAGTGGGAACAGACAGAGCCACATAGATAATATGACTGAAAGCACACCACACAAAAAGAGGAGTGAAAGAAAGAAAGAGATAATAAGATGTTGGATGACAGAGATGGAGGAGTGCAGGAACATCGGACAATCTGCTCGAATAAGCTCTCTAAACATGCTGGCATATGCAAAGAGGCGAATAATTACTTTCATACCCCTTTTTTTCCTCCACCTGTTATTGTTTAGCAGATATACAATGACCCGTAACCCTGTACCAGCATAAAACAACTGTGTGGGTTTTCAAAGCACGCTCTAAGAAACAATGGCTCACTCTTTATGCCTCTGGAGGAGGCTGGTGGTTAAAAATAGTATTATGTGTGTACAAGCATCTCGTCCAGATCAGGTCTTTAAAAACTTAAAACAGGACATGTTCCACAAATTCAGTTGAATCTATGACTTGGAGTTTCTAGCCGTCCACTCCTTAAACAACTGAATGGATGATTATTAATGCTTCCTTTTTTTTCCCACGGCCCTTTGCCAGTAATGATGAATATTTAAGCCATGTATGGAATGCACCAAATACATGTTCATCACCAGGGAAGCCTTAAAAACTTATGAGATATCTTAAGTTTTCTCCTGATGTCAACGGCTGTGATTAGAGCTGTGACGATTATTTTCATTACCTATGAATTATGTTTAATCGATTGATGTATAAAATGTCAGAAAAAATGCATGTGAAAACGGCAAGTTCTCAGAGCCCATGGTAAGATCTAAAATGTACTTCTTTTGTCTGATAAGCAGCCTAAAATTCACAAATGCTGAATATGAAATGAATATATAAAGAGAGAAAAGCTGGAAAACCTCACATAAGCTAAACTAGAAGCAGAGAATGTTGCATTTTTGTTGTCAGAAATAAATTAAGCAATTACCTGCCCATAAATACTTGCTGTTACAGGTTGATTTAGGAGATACAGCTGATTGATATAAATATGGATACTGTCAAGTGATCGTGGATATCATCTTGGTCATCTTGATATCTTGATTTAGAGTATATCAAAAGGCTGTGTTGTAGTTAAGTGATCCTTACTTAATTGTGACAGAGCACCAAATATTGTCAGAGGATTGAAAAATGTAGGCTAAGTCAATAGTAAATGCTTAGGGTTACTTTTAGGTGACAAACCACGAAAAGAAGAAAAAAAACGCTGCCTGTGTTGCAGCCAACTTAAAGCACGAGTCTTCATTCTGCATGACTCCAATTACATTTAAGTCAAACACACACAACTGAGTCGTGCTGCAGTCTGTGTGTGTGGAGCTATACAGTCAACGGTGTGGACGTTAAGCGGCTGAACAAACTCACTAAAACCAGGCTGCTGCATTCAGACAGCTCTTTGCTCAATGGCTACGGATGGCTGGCAAACAACAGGATAATATGCGGCACTGAGTGACAGGCATCCACCTTCCTCCTCCTCCCATACACACATACACACATACACACACACACACACACACACACACACACACACACACACACACACACACACACAATCTACCAGCAGCAGAAAACCCTGCTCTCCGCCTGCTGCTGATGGAGGTTAATAACTCGGCTACTACTTAGCTGATGTAGAAACCCACCGCTATCAAGAAAGCAAAGTGAAAACAGTTAGGTTAAAAAGGTTATATAAATAGAATGAGTATCGGTAGTTGAAGCAGAGGAAGCGGGTGGTGGGGGAGGAAGGAGACAATAAATGGTTGAAGCTTAGCTATGTTATTCGACCCATCAACCTCAGTAGTGATGGCATTCAGCAGAGCAAAGCCTCTGCTGCCCCAAAAAAGACTCCCAACCCTCACCCTCGGATTTAATCTTGGTTTAGCTGGCCACACACACACACACACACACACACACACACACACACACACACACACACACACACACACACACACACACACACACACACAGCTACACAATAACCGGGGCAAGTGGTAGTAGAGCTGCTAGCTGACGTCGCGCACACATACACACACATTAATTGTTTTGTCTTCTGCCGGTGCCTCTCTTCGTCTACCTCAGGATAACGTTGCGATTAAAATGTGGACCTCTAACAAGGGCCGTTTTTTAGAAGACACTTTAAGCAACAAAATACTTCAAAAAGAATCAGTTTGGACCAGGATAAAGTGGTTAAATATTATATCTGCCGCCCGCTAGCTAATACATATGCATACACTTACCGCTTGCTGTCCCAGTTCGCGACGGAACGGAACTTCCGGTACTGGCCGCACAGAAGCAGGGGGCGGGGACCATAGGCGGGGACAGAGCGTAGGGACGTCATCACATATAGCAACCGTAGATACCATTTTCTTCCCTCTTAAAATACAAATATAATCGATTTATCTTGATAGGCCTATATGATCATTATACAGTTGATCAAGTCAAGTGAACTATATTTACTACTTTACTTTATACTACTTGTTACCTTATACTTCAACTCCACAACATTTCAGAGGCAACTTTTACTCCACTACATATTTTGACAGTGATATTACAGGTTGCTTTTCAGATTCGGATTTTACATTCAAAACATATGACATGATAAACGTTTTTGATAACAGTACAATATTTTGAAGTGCACACTATTTAATATTTCATATTTGCACATATCATTTTACTAGAGGGGGCAACAAAGTATAATACTGCACATTGTAGTTAAGTATGTGACAAATAACTTTAAACTCGAAACAATATTAGTGGTCCAATATGATAAGACAACACTGACAGGGACTATTCTGCATAATAATAGATTTTACTTTTAATCCTTCAAGAACATTTTTTTGAATATAATTGAATGCAGTATTTTTACAGTTTTGTATTGCTTTTCATTTGGTTAATGATCTGAGAATGGTTTCTGCCAGAGTCAACATACATGTAAAAATAATAATAGAATAATAAAAATAATACTTTGTTGTCTTGTTTTGTTTGAACTAACTCCTAACTCCTTCAAATACTAAAAAAGGCCAAGAAAGTATAAAACACATGAATATCGTAGTGTCAAACTGTAGTTTCAATAACACTTTATTTCTATTTCGTCTGATGTGCTGACAGCATTGACCAATGGTATTAATGACTTCTGTAGATTATTATATTAGAGTCAGATGTGACACTGTATTTGTGAAGACACTCCAACTGACTATTTGCTTCTAAAAAAAATAAATCAGAAAACATACCATGTGAGCTAATGAAATTAACATATATATCTACATCAACCATAAAATCATGGAGCTTACATTATATTGTATGTGAAACATTTCAGGACACTGTTAAGCATAAAAAATAAAAATAAATTCCATTTTGCTTTATTTTTTAATTATAGCAACACAGGTTTTCTAACTGATTGTCCTCCACACTGAGCTTACACATTCCCATAAATGCGCTCACAGGCTGCCGCTGACTACATGACGCACTGCTATCAATGAAATCAAGGATGACATAACGGCATATGTGGAACACAAATAGATTGTTTTTAGGGAGTGAAATGTTGGTATGTTTGTATTAAAGTGTTATTGTAGAAGAATCACAGTTCAGCCTGTTAGAGTGGACCTCTACTGCAGTAAGCCTTGGATTTGTTCCAAGACTGAGTCTCTATACTTCATACGGACTTCCTCGACTCCACTCACCTCACCTCGCTCTCCCTCAGATGACAGCCAATGTACTTAATTAAGTGTGTCAACACATCATGCAGCTGGCGGGAATTCATCTCATCACAGAGATAAACTGAGGAAAGACAAATAGAGCATTTTGGACTATAGAAAGACACCCATCTAAGATTTAATAATCACATAACAAACCACTAGGTGGCAGAAAATACGGTATCTAGCACTAGTTAGTGAACCATGTGTTGGCTTTGAAAAAGGCAAATAATATAGTTTTATAAGCATGATATGAATTTCTAGGCATTCAAATTGTTTTATTTTCTGTGTTTCAGCAGAGTATTGTTTTTTTTGCAGATGTCTGAGAGCAAATTCATTTTCTTCACGTCTTAAATCTAAAAGCATTGTGTGAATTATGAATCCTGGGTGTTAATATGGCAACCAAAGTCTTAAATGAATCAAAACGTACCATCACTTGGTTTATGCCCAGCCTTTTGTTTTTTATTTAAGAGTAGCTGAAGCTTTATTGAAGTGGTGGAACAGATAACAACAGACTTTATCTGAGTGTCAAATGTTTCATGCATTTATTATTAAGTTTTTTGCCCACATTAAGCCTTCACTCTTTATTGCCATAGAAAGCAGAGCAACAACTTGGCACTCTGAGACACACCTGAAGCTCTCTGGTCTTCAGATTTCAGTGCTCAGTTCTGGTCGAGCTCAACCAACCTGCCGCTACACAGCGTTGAACTCATCTTTGACTTTTTGTCAGCAGACACCACTGAAACCTCTCCTCCTTCTCCTCTTCCTCCCAACTCTCTAAAGCTTCTTCAAGAAATGAAGTTGGTTTGTGGGATGATGCTCTCCACTTTGTGATCTGCAGGGTTTGCTGATGCCTCGTAGTTACAGATCGTCACTTCATGTCTGTGAGCCTAAAAGGCAAACAGAGAAAAACAAATTGGCTTACAGCACAGCACAAACATTCATAGACATTTGTTTTTTGGTTATCATGTCAACTTAATTAATTTAAATAAAATGGGAGAATTCTAAAAAGTTGACCATATCAGGGCTGCAACTAACTAGATTATACTAAAGATTGCATCCCACATTATTATTTTATTTGGTCTATAAAAATGTCAGAAAACAGTGAGTAACAAAAGAATTTGTTACAAAGAATAGTAACAAACTGAATAATACGAGTGACTCACAAAACTGTAATTTCTCTGAGAAGCCCAGACATCAAGTTTCAAGAGAGTGACAACAAAGATTCAAAGACCTAAAATGCACCAGAAAATATGGTACAAACAGGACCTTAATCCAGCTAAACCTACTGTATGAATGCTTGCAACATGCATGCTCGTTGCTATTCTGAGCTGTGGGGCAAAGTGGTGACCCATTATTTAATTAGCAAGAAGACAGAATTAATATTCAAAATAATGGGGGAAAATGTCATGTTTTGATTAAGCTACAGTAAACGTAAACAGCTTTGTGAAGAGCTAAAACAGCTGCCACCACAACAGCATTGTATCAACTGACAGACATGCAAGGGCAATTTATAGGATGGAAAGGAAACTGAAGTAACAACATAGAGATACTAAAATATTTTGGGACAAAATCTGCTGTCCTTGGGATAAAAGATGAGTCAAAATAAAACTAATTTCAAAGTAGTTATGATCTGACGCACACAAGGCAAACCAACCATGGAAGAGCCGGGGGAAAAAAAACAAAACAATGTCTACCAGTTCATCTGTCCTGGAAACACTGGACTCTGACTAAATTCCTACATGTAGGAACACATAGAAGATTAATAACGTCCGACTGGAAAGAAATACAACCCGTGCTAGTTTATTAGGTCCACCTAGCCTAAACATATGCAGTCTAATACAGCAGACCTGCAATCAAATCCTACCTTCATAAAAGGTTATGTTTATTTTTTGTCTGTGTGTTCTATCCAAGAGCCATTATGTTGCCCACTGCTGGAATCAGCTTCCGCTGGATCTAAGGCAAGCACCAACTGAAATCATTTTAAAATCTAAGTTAAAGACTGTTCTCTTCTCCAGAGCTTTTAATTAGTCTCATTTTATGGTACTTTTAATTGCTTAATTATTTTTGTTTTAAACTTTGTTGTACCTTTATAAAATGTGTCTTTTCATGTATCTCATTGTATATATTTTTTGTTAGTTTTTTTGCCTGTAAAGCACTCTGAATGACCTCTGTGTATGAGAAGGTGCTCTATGGGAGCCTGGTTAGCTCACCTGGTAGAGCAGGCGCCCATATATAGAGGTTTACTCCTCGAGCGACTCCGCCCTGCAGCCGTTTGCTGCATGTCATTCCCCTCCCCTCTCTCCCCTTTCATGTCTTCAGCTGTCCTACATAAATAAAAAGGCCTAAAATGCCCCCAAAAAAATCATCTTTAAAAAAAACAAAGAAGGTGCTCTATAAATAAATTTGCCTTGCCTTGAGAGGTACAATACAACTTTATGGTGATTCTGGAGGATGCTGATAAACTGTATTGTTTTACTGAGAGGTGTTTCTAATATTTAGTCTACCCTTATGATATCTACAACATTATTAAAAAGGTATGTTAGATGATCAGAGATTAGAGAACAAACTAAGACAGGATTCAGCAATTCTTTTCAAAGACTGACCTCCGAGTATTCTCCCCTCAGACCGATGTAGTAGACCCTGGTGCTCTCTGCTCCAAAGTTCTTTGAGATGTGGATGGAGAGGTGCTGAACATTGGAAAAACGAGCGATCCTGAAAATCGTGACACAACGGGAGAGACACATCGGTTTGAGACAACAGCTTGGGAAATGCATTCACACTCAAAAGAAGCAATGCTGGACTGTAGTGACACTTTAGCAAGAAGGAAGGAGGAATTAACCATGTTCATCCTGAGCTATGGCATGTTGTGAGTGTAAATGTAATAGAAAACACAGAGTGACACACAAGTAGAGACAAGCATGACATACTGAGACAAACAGAAAGAAAAACAGAGAGCTGGTTCCACTTGTGTTTTGAACGCTTCTTTGACCAAATCGCAAAGACTGGATTTCACTGGCATCACGTCATCAAGTATCTTACATACAAGCTACATTACTTTATCACTTCTCTATCTCATTGTCTTGTCTTCTCAATCATGAGCACATCTAAAAGCCTTCGGAATTGGCTTTGGAGCATTTCACAGTAAAGTGACCAGGCAGACTTGTCACTTAAAGTGTAAGTCAGGTGACAGGACCCTAGGTCATGCTTTCTGGTCTTGCCCCAAGCTCAACAGTTTCTGGGATGACACTGGTATGGACACAGCAAAATGGGTTTTCCTAAGAGAGTGGAAATTAGTTTCCCCTTCTTGCTTTAAAAAAAATAGCTAAATGAGCTGGTTTCTTGTCCACACCTTGAAGAAATTTACTATACTCTGTCCATTGCCCAACGCAAGTTTCTTAAGATCTGGGGACCCTTTATTGAACATATTAGGAGGGAGAGGTGTCAACCTGGGAACTAACTGTATCGGACAGTACCGGTTCCACGGACTGTATTTCTGACCTTCAAGCTACTCAGTTTTCTCAATTTCAGTCTCTTCTTATACGAATTAACATGCACATGTTCACATTTTCTGTGAGCTGACAGTTTATTTTTTGTTCTACTCCTTTATATCTATTTGTTCGTTTTAGTTTTTTGTGTTCTAAAAAAACAAAAATGTAATAGATAAAATATATTGAAAAAAAAAGCTGAATTGTGTAACACTCGTGCCAATAAAAAGGTACAATCAACAGTGTATTTTAGAGTGCATCTTACTGTACTGTTAACAGTCTTTGTTTGTCGTGACCCTGTGTGTTGCCTTTTTGCCTGCTGTAGGCTTTTAAACAACCGTCTTCCTGTTAGCTTTGTCAGCAGTGAGCTGGTCGTGGCTCAGCAGTGTCCAGCTAGCAGCCATGACTTGGGACAGACGTACCAAAAATCACGACAACTAACAGCAGCGAGAAACTAAAGAACAAGCATGCGACAAAACAAGACCGACGACAAATGTGACTTTTTAAACTGCAGATGTCTTGAATGCACTGCCTGCTTGATCAGCAGCACCCAAAGCAGCTGGGAAGTGTTGATTTGGGAACCTGATGGGAGTAACAGTTCCTGCTCAAAGGCAGAAAGTTGCTGAGGAGAAAAAACTGGTCATTCTCTCACTTTGTTGGGTACTCCAGCTCAGCGACAGGGTCTCTATTGAGTCTAAAGGCTTGTTCAGGTTCTCTGCCGGTGTCATCGAAGGACATCTGAGGGATGTTCTTGTACCTACAATGTAAAATAAGTTCATTTAATGTCATTTAGTGAGTGAAGGGATAGAAGCACTTTGACTGCAGATCAGTTTATTTTCTTAAAAGTTTTTTTTTTTTATTTATTTTTTTTTTTAAATGGGACTTAAAATCACAACACTCCTTTTTGTATGATGTAGACAATGAACTTATAAAGGGTTAAGGGGGTTTAAGACACAAACCATGCAAAGTCCCCAGTTCGAATCTGGCTGAGTTTTGTTGTGTTACCTCCTTGCCACCTTATCAAAAGCCTGTTCAAGGCAAGTTATTCCACCTCACTGTTCTGAATTAAAAAAGGTACAAACACGGAATGGAGGGACAGAGCTGTTCTGCCGCTAAGCCGGCAGAGGAGGTAGTAACAGAGCCCAACGGACGTCTGTGTAAAAGGGACAGCTGGCATGGCGGGACTACACGCAAACACACACTAGATGCTGTTGTGTTACACGCCTCTTTTGATTTCAGAAAGCTGGCATGCTATCTAAAAATCACATATGGCATCACATGGCACATATGCCAGTGTTCAGTGGTTTCAGTGTTGTTTGGTTCAGTGTATTAAAAGAGAAAAGCCGGCGTAATGACATATCTTCTTTACGGCAGTATTGCGGAATCACTGTGTAAACGGGGCTAAAGAAGCAGTGAAAAGACACTCACAGTCGAACCTCGGCTGGATGCGAGTCGTCATTTTCTCCAGAGATGATGATGCCTTTCAGCTTAACGCTGCCTGTAAAACTGAAAGAGATGATACATAAATCCTTCGCTGCTATCTTTGACATGACAGGGCAAAATCACAAAGAGACGCTATCAGGACATAAAAAAACAGGGACGCTGTAAAGGAAAAGAAGTTATCACAAGAAGATGAATGGTGAATTATGAAAAACCAAAACTGAAATTAGAACCAGAAACGTTTTGGGTCTGAAACTACAGAAAAATAACATCAAGAGCTCATCTTATTATTTATATTATTGCTGAAGAAAATCCTTGTTACCAACTGTACATACCAACACATTTCATAATTTTAATTTATGTGTTACCATCTACAAGTGTGCTTTTTTAATAATTGCGTTTACAGGCAGCATACAATTTGTTCATTGAGAAGAAAAGGATAAAGTTCAGGCTAATTATGATGATGATTTTAGGACTTACGGGATGTTGAACAGCAGCTCTTCATCTGCGTCACTCTCGACATACTAAAAGAAAAACAAGTGTGAATCCTTTGTGAGCAATCAGAGTTGCAGCAGCAATAAAACAACACACGGCCCTTCTGAGTTATACGAAGGGTTCATTTCCAAAAGCAGATATCTTCGTTTTATTCATCTTCCTAAATCGTTTTTTGTGCAAGGCAGGGAAGAAACTGGTGGTGGATTGTTTTGATAAGATACCCCTCCTTTTTTCATGAATCATGCTTTTTTTTTTTTTTATTGTGCACTTAAAGTGATATCCATCAAACTGATGTTGATTTAATATTTTAAGAATGGCTGGTCGTATTTGTATTTGCAAATTAACTCTTCATATATTAAATTATAAGATTATAAACAGTGATGCACCATTGGATAAATAGCTTTTACTGACGCAGGTGGTAATGGTTGAGCTAGTTTAACTCCCTTACCTCTTTAACAATTCATTGCATTTATAAATTCTATAAATCTTATGTGGGAATTAGGTCATTAGTTACTGTCAAATAAATGTAGTGAAGCAAAAAGTACAATATCTGCCTCTGAACTGTAATGGAGCGTAACATAAAAATACCTCAAACATACAGTAGTTGAATAAATGTACTTTCACCACTGGATTTCAACCATATTGCTAAGCCCTAATAAGTAAAGTAAATAACATGACTGCAGCCTCGTGTGATTTGGCAAACCTCAGTGAAATCAATAAAGTTTTGTTTGACTTGATAACTGCGCAGTCCCACAGTGAGGCTCCGCGAAAAGAGAAGCCCCAAAAACCTGCAGTCTCATCCGGCACAGATGCAGGGAAACCCCGTATAACTTATATGGGTATTTGGGACACAGACAGAATAACTGACCGGGGTAGAAGCTCTGTACGGCTGTTACCTTATCCCGCTCGTTCCGTTGATCCCACGGTTTGAACACCAGCTTCCCATCCCCGTCTCTGCTCTCGTTCAAGCACTGCAGCTTCTCCAGGTCGATCCGCCGGTACAATCCGTACTCCAGGCCCCTCTCCGCGGGCTCGTGTTCCGCCTCGCACCCGCAGCCGTGCCCGTGTCCATGACCGTGTCCGGACATCGTGGTGGAGTTCAAAAACGCTACTTTAGCTCGGACAAACCTTATGTACAAACCTGCATGAACAGCAAAACACCAAACACAAGTCATGTGCTTTCTGATTGGCTCGCAGTTCTTACCACCAACGTCAATACTGTCGCAAACCGTTTACAAGTGTCGTAAGTAAAAGCCACAAAAAAAGAAAAGAAATTGTCCTACATATGGTCCTACACATAGACAGTATATAAGAAGGTCGTACACTGTTTTATACGGTGTCTGTTCCTACACAGATAAAGTTGTGCACTAATTCAAATGAATGCATCCTGCATGTTGTTCGGGTCTGTGGGTTATGGTATGAAAATTATGGTATTTATTATTTCTTCTAACTCAAACTCATTGGCCTTGGCTCATTTTCTGTGAAGAACATGAACACTAACTTATTTTCAATGACTGCACACACAGTACACCCCCCTACACATAACTATTACATATGAGGTGTTCAGGTCTACTGGACCCGAGTGTAATAATTGTAGGTGCTATGAAACTATGTTGTCTTTCTGCACCTGCTATTCCCACACAAAGTTACAAAATTGTTACATTTCAAGCACAATAACAACAAGAAATAAGCACCAATAATGATCAAAAATCTTGTTTCTATTTTTTTTTAACCTTTTTTATAATTGAATTTCCTTGTTTTCTCACAAAAAAACGAATATGATCATATATGTGATCTCACAGGGGTAAATGGCAAATGTTAACCATAAATGATGTATATATCATTGGTAATTGAGCTAAAGTAAACATCTGTATTTTTACATATATGCTTATGGCTGTATTGATTTAAAAGCCTAATGTGATGGGTCCATCAGACCCGAGAACATTGGCTGTGTAACAAAAATATGAACACCTTACAAGGGTTAATGAGCTATTATGTATTTTACATGTAAATCTAATTGGCTAAATAGGGTAAAAGTACAATATTTGACCTGCAACTATCTGGTATAAACCCATGAAAAAAGTAAGCAGTTCCTGTGGGCGAATAAGTATTTAGATCTTTCACAAAAAGTATATAAGTGAAAGTATAGCAATATTACAGTGCAAGTAAAAGCCATGCATTCAAACTCTTAAGCATTAATCCCACAATGGGGAGATTCACACATTTTTTTTTAATCTTAAAAAGCATTAGATTAAAAAAATTCTTTGAGTACCTAAAGTAAAATTAGTCCTTATGCTTAATGGCCCATTTCAGATTCACTATACTCATGGATTATAATTATTGATGCATTAATGTGTACATCACTTTTGCAGCTGGTAGTTTGAACTCATTTTAATTACTTTATATACTGCTGTGTAGCTTAATCTGTAATCATATATCACGATTATTTAACTCATTTCTATTTTGTATTAATAATCTCAATCTGCAAAGTAACAAATAACTAAAGCTGTCAAATATAAATAATAAAACGGTGGAGTAGAAAGTAGCATACAATGGAAATACTCAAGTACAAGTATTTCAAAATTATACTTTAGTACAGCTGAGTAAATGTACTCAGTTATCTTTTATCCTTCTCAGATTGTTTCATTTGTAGTATCAATCTTGTAACCCCTCAGATTTATATTGGGACCCTATGGAAGGTTCTGGCCCCCAGTTTGAGAATCACTTCCCTAAAATATAAAACTGCACAACCTTCGAATACTGGCTTATTAAATGTAATGGAAGCTATAACCACTAAACAGATACCATCTATTTACATTCTGGACGTTAATGATAAGAGATATTTGAAACAAGGAAAAACACAAAATGTAGGTTTAATTGGGAATAAATGCCACAATACATGATTTAAGGATAACATTATGTAAACAATATACTAATGCCTCTTTATTCAGGCCAACAGGACATTCTCTAGAAGCGAGTTTTTCCATATTACTGTACCTCCTCCTCTGCAGACTTTTTAAAATTGTTTAGTCATTTAGAGAGAAAATGAAGATCATTAAAACGCACAGAGGATGTTTGTGTTGCTTGATAAAACACCACCACACAAAAGGTTTCTGCACACACAGTTTTTAAGGGCAAAACGTCAATTTTAATAAAAATGACCATATAACATTTATTAAAATCTACTAAAATTACAATTTTGAATCTACTTCCTTTCAGGCCCATGATGTGGGGTGCCAGGTCCCAGTGTTGAAAATAAATACATCTCATCATTGTTGTAGACTGAAGCTGCAGACGTCCTATTAACCTTCTTCCTTATTGTTCTGTTTCCTGTTCTTCCTCTTCTCTTCCTGCAGTCTCTTCAGCATTCACTCAAGCTATTTCTCACAGTGAAGCAGATATATACAGGGACACACACATTTAACAGCAGGGAATCATGATCTGAAGCCACACGAGGGTTAAAATAACTTTACATTGTGTGTGTGTGTGTTTGTGTGTGTTTGCGTGTGTGTGTGTGTGTGCGTGTGTGTGATCGCACTACATATTAAAAAAATGCAACATGTTTAAATATGCATGTGTTTGTTTTTAAAAAAGCAGAGTCTTTAACCAGCCTGTTGATGTCTCGGCTGACATGCACCTTGCATGCCATTGTGATTAAAAAAAAAAGAAGTGTGTGTTCTTCATGTAGTGTATCATTTGATCATATGAAACGTAACAAACAACTATTCTTTAAAGGAAAATAATCAGTAATTTTTCTGTCCCGTGAAGGAAACCCTTTTATATTTTAGTAGACGGAGTATGGTTTTTTTGCTTTCTTGCTAAGAGTTAGATGAGAAGATCTATACTACTCTCGTGTCTGTATGCTAAATATAAAGCTACAGCCAGTAGCCGGCTAACTTAGCTCAGCATAAAGACTGGTAATGGGGAAACAGCTAGCATGGGAGCAGAATCCACCTACCAGCACATCTCACTCATTAACATGTTGTGTCTCAGTTAAAAGTGTGTAGTTTCCTGCGTAAAAATGACAATTCTGTGTTGCACAGGGGGATACCTGCTAAATCTTTTCTAGGTTCTGACAAGTAACATCCTGGCGTCTCCACTGGTTGCCTGGCAACTGATCCTGGCCAAATTGTAGTTTGGCACATTACTCCCCATAAAACTACGAATTGTTGTTTTTACACACAATTTTAAGAATATTTTTTTTACAGTGTAAACAAACAAGACACAACATGTTAGTGAACTTTAAAGGTGCTGGGAGGTAGGCAGATTTTGTTACCTTTGGACAGAGCCAGGCTAGCAGTCTTCATGCTAAGCTAACCGTCTCCTGATTTGAGCTTCACATTTAGCGTACAGACGTGAGAGTGGTATCAGTCTTCTTGTCTAACTCTCTGTAAAAAAGCAACAAAGAGTTTTTTTTACCCAAAGGGTCAAGCTATTCCTTTTAAAATGGCTGCAAGAAAACAAGAAAAATAACAGACTGTGTGTTTGCAGGTGTGTGTGTGTCCTTTGCGTCTTGTAAAAAGTTGGCGACTTCCTTTTCGTAATTTTCACAGACGTCACACCCATTGACCGTCATTGATGATTTAAATACTAAATACTCAAAGACCCCTAAAAACAGATGCTACTAGTTAAATAAAAAAAATCAATACTGAAAAGTTCCTATATCCATAAGTTTGGTGGATGAAAAGTGTGTGTGTGTGTGTGTGTGTGTGTGTGTGTGTGTGTGTGTGTGTGGTGGTGGTGGTGGGGGGGGGGGGGGGACCAAGGGCTCTCCAGTAAAACCTTTCTATACTTAAATTAAAAAAGACAGTTGGAATTCATAAAATACATTCAGTCTCTTTCACACTATCGGCGGGAGAATCTGTTCTTGAAAGCTTTGATAGTTTTGGCCATCATGGGGGCGATTTCTGCGAGAGGAAACAAATGGTTGGTGAGATTTAAAAGAACTCAAAACATA
Organism: Sander vitreus; assembly: GCF_031162955.1. Taxonomy (NCBI): domain Eukaryota; kingdom Metazoa; phylum Chordata; class Actinopteri; order Perciformes; family Percidae; genus Sander; species Sander vitreus. Next base: position 7,277,053 of record NC_135868.1, read on the forward strand.
ATTCTGGCTCTTTTTATGAGCCTAAACTCAGGACTGTTAACACACACACACACACACACACACACACACACACACTTACTTTTGACCTGTGGCTTGTCCCGGGCGGCAGGTCCTCCTCCTACTCCTCCTCCTCCTCCTCCTCCTGGTCCTCCTCCTCCTGGTGCTGAGGAGCGAGACGAGCTGGGAGAAGGGTTAAGTTGGGAGGAAGAGGAGTGGCTCGATTCACCAGAGTAATTTGTGGGAGCTGGTCTTATTCTGAAAGACATAGGAAGAGAAAAAAAGTCAGTGACTGTGCTAAATCTAAAACAAAGGGCCACAAAACACTGAACTAAATCAAGAAGTGCAGAAAATAGACTTCATTTCAAATTTCTATTGGGCTGAAACTAATGATTAGTATTATTATTGATTGTCTACTGATTTTCTTTCCAATTACTGATTTATCATGTATTATAATGTAGAAACACAGTAAATCCCCACATTTGAGAGGCAGAGAACAGAGAATCTGGTTTCTTTTTGCCTTGTAAATAACAATTATCAGTTATCAAAATTGTTGTCAATGAATTTTCTGTTGATCAACACTTCATTTCCATACATACGTTTGGAGAAAAACCTTTTGTTTTAAATGCATGGCTAATTAATTAGGGTATTAAATGCGTAAAAATATGTTTAAAAATGCTGTCTTTATAAATTATGATTTAAAGATATGCAAATATATTTGTCCAGAATGAGTGTGAGTGTCATTAGTAAACAGTAGTCGAATATACAGTACATCTTGAAACACACGTGTCATTAATTTTGTGAAATTAGAGAATACAGAAAATGTACAACCTTTGTCAAATTAGAAAAATACATGGGTTTACTTTTAAAAACACCCATTGAAAAATTTAGGTTAGCATAATCACCAAATATTTTATGAAGGTCTGTAATTATGACACATATTTACTCCCCTGATTAACAGTAAATACACCCTTGGAAAAACCCTGTGCGTACATAAATAAAATATTTATGTAAAGTGATCTCTCTGTTTTATGCTTATTCTATCTCAACAGTGCCACTTCATCACTAAATTCAAGTCATAAACCTAAATGCCAAATATGTCAATATGCTGGATGTGATACTGACTTGATGGGAGCTGCAGCTGCGGTGGACGTGGCCGACGAACCACTGATGGTGCCGAACTTCTCCTGTCGGCGGCGGACGTCACGTGGCGGCTTGGCGACAGAGTTCACAAACGCCATCTTAACCTGCCGACCTGCCAGGACAACACGCAACACTCACACTAAATCACCAACACTCCAAGACCTTAAAAAATACGCATTCAACATCAATCTGAGAGGTTTTTTTCTTCTTTTTTTTTTAATGAATGTCCATTGTTGTCACTTTCTAGTGCTCGTTAATATAAAACTATAAGTGACTCGATGCTTCTCCCACCTTTTGGCTTGTTGGCGTGGGCGGAGGAGATGTTCTGGGTGAGCATCCTCAGTCGCTCCTCGCGCTCGTCGTGGAGCCTCAGATACATCTCCCTCCACGACTCGTACTCCTGAGGAGACTCACGCTTAAAGTCCCGCTGACAGTGACGCATCCACAGCTCGTCGGATTCCTCCGTAAACCACTAAAAGAACAGAGGAACATCCATCAGGCTTCTCAGGCTTCCTACACACTGTGCTCGTCATTCTATAGTTCTTTTTCCTCTCGTCTATTTCAATTAGAGAGGTAAGTCATTGGTTTCTCTAATTTTGTTGGGTTCTATTTGTTATACCAGTGTTTCCCCCAGTGTATTGCAAGCCTGGTGACCCACCGGGCCCAAGTAGCCCCCCCACCAGGCTTAAAATCACTGGGAATTATTTTGTAATGTATTTTTAAGACGTCTTTAAACTACAGTTACAGTGGGGCGGTTCGGTTGGAAACTTAGACATTTTAGAACCTCCAGTTGGCTTTAAGCACTGACCTAACGTAGAGCCCTATGGAATCAGTCTTATAGCTTTTTTAAATTCTTAATTTCGTGATTCTGTCCATGATTCTGTTATCACAGAAACTATTGGCCTTTACATTAATGCTGACATCAGTCTGTAACCGTCCCCAGCCGGGTCCTCTTCGGAAAAAAACAGGCTTGCCACTGGGCTAAACTACTTTTCTGGGGGAAACCCTGTAGACCTTGCTAGTTAGATTTGTTTGCCCCCCCTGAAGTCACACTGGAGCTCCATCTATTTTAAAGCACTTTGTATATAAACACCTCAGTTGTTAAATCTGAGCATTCTGTCTCTGTGGCTGTCTAGGACTTGGGTAAGACAGGTCTTTTTCATGTTGTGTCTCGACCACCCCTAGACGGAGCATAACACTATGGAATGCATTATATTGACCTGGGTATAGAAAGACAAAGTGAGTGAGTGAGTGAGTGAGTGTGTGTGAGTGTGAGTGTGTGTGTGTGTGTGTGTGTGTGTTACCTGGTTGCTCTGCTCGATGCGGTACAGCTGCTCTGGTGTACATCGCTCCAGCACCGGCTCCAGGATCTCGAACGGCACTCCTCCAACCTCAGCGATGGCTGAAAGAGGCACAGAACAGTCACATCTGCGCAACAGTGTTTATTTGTTTTAACCACCTTAAGATAACAGGCAGGTGGGGTTGGGAAGTGACCACAGAGGAGTTCATATTGACTCTCAAACATTTGTCCCGGGATCATGTAGACTTTCCGTTTATCTTTTATTCTTTGTGGTAAGCCCCACCCTCTGGCACCTCTATCACAGTTCCACATTTGTATAGAATACAGAATGCATAATAAAACATAACATTATCAATACATTTTAGTGCTTCTTTTATGGTATACATAACAAGCTTGTGACAACATTGAGCTCTGGTGCCACCTGCTGGAAGACCCAATGACTGTTCTGTAGCTTTGTTGCTCCTGAGTATAGAATACACAGCAGCACCACTCACAGTCGATGTTGTTCTGCAGCACACGGATGCACTGCTCGTACAGAGTCATCATCCTGGGCAAGTAAGCTGTCTTTGATCCCGAGTACACCACCATCTTAGAGTTGAATCGCTTCCCTGTGAACCCGGAATCTTCCTCGTCGTTGCAGACAGGAACTGAAAGTAAAGAAGGGAGTGAAAGTCAGACAGTGTGACACCGAGCAGGGAAGGATGAACTCTATACAGATATGGTGACATTTGACAAGAAAGAAAAGAACTAGATTATAGTTTGCACAAATGCAAATATTCACTTGTTCGCACAGCCTACAGTTTGGTATTTGACACCCAAGTTTTGTTTAACTGAGTCTAAGCGACCCCAGTAGGGCTGCAACGAGCAATTATGTTTATTGTTGATTATTTTCTGGATTAATCGATTCGTTTTCTGAGGTTCATAGATGCACATTTACAGTTATGTGTTGGGAGATACAAAACATTCATCACTGAAATGAGCAAAGCAATTGGTGAACTTTCAGAAAATTCAAAATGCAAATTCAGTCAATATCTACACATGTGCTCACTCACCTCCCTCAGTACATTTACATAGACACCAGAAACCAGGACAGAAACCAGCTTAGGCAGGTAATCAGAGAACCTGTTTACATGCACTTTAGTAACCTAGTTAGTTACATTGAATCTGCATAGACAGTCAGTAATATTTTGCTCCTACATCTGACCTTATTTTGGCAGCATGGCTTGCTTATTACAAGGGTATTTATAGACATTTTCCATATTAGTAGTAGTAGTAGGGTTAGATTCTGTTTGTGCCATATCTCCCTGCAGTATTTAAAATGTATCCAATAACAAAATAGCGCAAAATATTTCCATATCTGGTTGACTAGACCTGTTTTTAATTAAAGAACAACACTGCTAATAAAGCTCTGCTAACTGGCTGACGAACACTTTGCATTTCCTATAACTTCTTCACAATAAAAGCATCCCGCCGCTTCTCCAGTGGAAAGGTTTCATTGTGAAGCAGCAACAGCTGGAAAGGTTGGGTTTGCATTAGCAGTTAACTCCAATACGACTAAAGCACTTTGAATTGCCTTGTTGTTGAAATGGGATATATAAATAAAGCTGCCTTGCCTTGAAAGTATTCAGTAAACAGTAAAATAAGACTGATAATTTAAAGTACAAAGAGGAACAGCGTGGGTCAGAGTGACAGTGGCTGTGGAGTGAAAACTCAGCTTCTCTTTACAAATCAAATGTTCAGCAGGAGAAACAAACTTATTTAGCCTTCTAGAGGCTACTTTGTTTAAACTTAAGTCAAACTTTAAATGGAAACATTTTAAATATGTCTGTCTGTCTGAAGTCTTTGTCCTGCATTTGCACTGTAATTGTAAAAATCTGATTAGAAACGCTATTACCCGTATAAATGGCCAAGAAATCAGTGCGCTCCGGGAGAAATTTAGCTGGGAAATTGTGTTCCTCTAATCCCTGTCCCACTTCATTACAGAAACCAGGTTTCCTGTAAATTAGGTTACTGGAGAAAGTTGATTGTAACTTGATTGTTACTCAATTGCTGCGCACTGCATGGTAGTCACAACCCCACAGAAGTTCATAAATGACTCAAGCATCGTCAGCAAGAAAATACAGGAACATGTCTATGAAATACTAGAATGGACTACGAGTTGTATAGTTGTAAAAAAATGACGGTATCCTAATGGTCATTATTTTAGAGAAGAAGGAACTGTGTCTCATAAACAAGACATGAATTATTAGGGTGAGGGCGTTACCTTTCCGTCTCTGAGGGGACAGCGGAGTGACATCGATGGAGGGCAGAGGTCTGTAATAGGGTTGAATCGCTGGCAGAGGGATTTCAGGAATAGTCGCAACGGCCTCAACTCCCTGCAAGCAATATAAAACAAACATTAACAAGCAGGATCTGATTACAACTTATCAAACTAAAGGTTTCATATACAATAATTATAAATCAAGGCACATTAAAAGTTGGTAGGCAGAGAAAAGCAGTCAAATTAAAAAATAAGCTTTCTTTTTGCGACAGATAAAAACATTGAGACCACTCTCATATGTTAAATATGAAGCAACAGCCAGGTGAGCCGTTTCCCAGTTTCCAATGACAAATTATTTTATTAGACTGTTGCAAGTTGTAGAGAAACCACAGAAAGAAAGCTTTAGTTATACTTGAGACTCTAAACTTGTTAAAGCCTTTGAAATCTGCCGGTTCCTGCTCTTTTTTACAAAATAAAAGCACATCTTTGATTACTGGAGAGAAGTAGTGGGTCAATAAAGTCTTTGAACCAGATCTCAACAGATTTTTAACATTTAAAAACGGCGGGTTTAAATTTAGAGCTTCAACAATTAGTCGATTAATCAAATAGTCGATCAACAGAAAATTAGTCAGCAACAATTTGGATAATCGATTCATCTTTTCACTCATTTCTCAAGAAAACATGCCAAACATTCTCTAGCTTCTTCAATGATAGTGAAGTGATTATATATAAGGTTTGGACTGTTGGTCGAATAAAACAAGCAATATGAATACATCACCTTGAGCTGTGAGAAGTTATAATGGGCATTTTTCTGATATTTTATTGACCAAAAATAAATCCGGGAGATAAATCGGTAATGAAAATAATTGTTAGTTACAGCCCTACTTAAATTATACTGAAAAAAATCCAAAGCAAATGTAAAATGTTCTTCTCATTATGTCTGCTGCTGTCCTTACCTTCTTGCGTTTTTCATGTGTTGTCGAACTGGAGCCTGAATGTGGCCTCTTGGTACTCTGAGTGCCGTTAGCCTTGCTCCCTTTTGAGGAGGAGGATGAGGGGACAGGCGGAGGGGTGCGTGAACGATGGGAGGACGACGTGGAGGAAGAAGAGTGAGGCGGTCGACTGTGTGACGAGGATGATGATGATGATGGCTTCTTCTTCTTCTTGACAGGCGTTGGGGCGTCATATGTGAGGAAAGATTCAAACGACATGGTGGGAGTCTCAAAGTCCTCTTCCTCCTCTTTGGGTGAAGAGTCTTTCGGCACCCGCAGTCGCCCTGGAAACACAGGGGCGAATGGAAAAGTTAGATGATGCAGTGAATCGTGGGAAATAAAGAGCCAAGTCCTAAGTGACTTACAACTACCAGAAGCTAAGACACGGTGAAACCTTCCAAATAGTTGGTTGGCCGGGTCAAACTAGGGCTGCAACTCACGATTAATGTGCCAATTATTTTCTCTATTAATTGATTCACTGTTTAGTCTATAAAATAGCAAAAAAAGCCCATCACAAGTTCCCAGACGTCTTCAAGTGACAAATCAAAAAAATAAAGATTAGTTTACTAAAATATGTGAAAAGGAAAGAAGATAAGTCTTTACATTTAAGAACAGACAGCAAATATTTGACATTTATGCTAAATTTGGCATCATTTTGCTTAATTTAAAAAAAATTAATTATAAGTTTCCTGACAGCAGAGTTACTAGTAACAGATTGTATCTCTACAGGATGTTGCTGAATGAATACTGAAACAGAAACTGGTGCACAGAGCTGCACAACTAATCATCAAATAAAAACATTGTTATTATTTTTGGCTTCTACGGTATAATGACTAAAGGTTTATGAAATGCAATTGTATTGTCCGCTTTGTGTTTACAAAAGCATTTCTGGAGCACCAAAACAAGTGCAAAGTGTTCATAGCTGTAATTAACTCATCTCTGCTTTCCAAACATGAGCGGGTGTAATGTAACTGCCTTCTTTATTAGTAATACATCCTTCACATTTGTTGTTGGCTGTGGTATAATTATCATAGAGTCCAGTTTTATTGATCATTAGCTTTAAGAAGTCACTCCATCTCATCGCCTATACCTACCAAAACGTAAATGTTTACAAAACTTATTTAAATTTAAGGTTTTTGTACATTTGAGGTTGTTTTTTTTTTAGGTTTTTGTTGCGCAAAAGATGAAAGTAAAGGCAGTTTTTTGCAATTTGAAATCTTCAATAAAAGTTCAATAAGATAACCAACTGTATAAGGTAAAGAGATAAACAGTCCTGATTTCAATATTGTAATCATAAAACTCATTTCTGGTGTATACTACTGCAGCCCTACTTATGCAGCCTTAACCCGTTTTCCCATTTTTGTTTCCTCTTAAGTAGCTATAATATTCTTATTTTACGCTGTCTAACAGTATCATAAATATATTCTGTATCTTCTTGTTCCAGCTCTTTATTAAAGCGATATAATGTTTACACACTGTTTGCCTACATTGCCTCATAAATTTCAGAAAAACAGGAAAATTACTCTTGATAAGACTGTAACCAAAGTATCTCAGGTGTCAAAGTGAGCCTCTTCCATCAAACACAAACTGATTCTATTTATTTTTAACAGGATAGCTCTCCTTACATGAAAGGGGAGAGAGAGGGGGAATGACATGCAGCAAGGGCCGCAGGTCGGAATCGAACCCGCAGCGTCGAGAACTGAGCCTCTGTAAATGGACTCTACCAGGTGAGCTACCCAGGCGCCCATCAAACACTAACTGTACGTTCACAAACACACTCACCATCATCGCCTCCTTTCTTCTTCTCCTCCCTCTTACTCTCATGTGTGGTGGACTTCTTGCTGTGCTTCGCAGACTTCAGTACTGGACTCTGCTGTCTCTCTCTGTCTGTGCTGCGTTTCTTCCCTTCACCGTCTTCCCTTCCTCCTCCTCCTCCTCCTCCTCCTCCTCCTCGATCGCTACTCATCTGTGCATGGCGTTGCCGCCGCTCCTCGTCTCTGTCCCTGTTTTTGTCGCCGTGGTGGTGGTTTTTGTTGGGTTCTTTGTTTGGTTTGGTGTGGCGGACCTCTTTGCGAAGAGGAGGAGGACTAGGCTCAGGCTCAGGCTCAGGATCAGGTTCTGGTTCAGGTTCCAGGTCAGGCTCAGGGCTCTCATACTCGTCCGACTGGTAGCCTCCTCGCTGTGGAGGGCTGTACTGCTTGTGTTGAGGAGGTGAGGGCGAGTAGTTCGTGTGATAGCCTCTCTCCTCCTCCTCCTCCTCCTCCTCCTCCTCCCCCTCTTCCTCCTCTTCTTCCATGAAGGAGGGCTCTTCCTCAGGGGAGGGCTCCCGGGTGCGTCTGTGGCCTCCTCCACCTCCTCCTGCCTCTGGGCCTCGAGGGTGTGTGTGCGAGCGCGGTGCCTCTTTGACGAGGCTGTTGGTGGGTCTGAGGTAGAAAGATACACAGTGGTGAAAAACATAGTACTGTTTGACTCAACTACAGTACTTCAACACAAATGTGATGTATTGGTAATATGTCTGGGAGAGAATCAACATTATTGTTTGTCTTTCAGTGGTGTGATCATACCATGTTCTGTTGTCCGAATTAATGATTACAAGCAACTTGTAACTACAAAGTAACAATGAGTTTTTAAAGCTTTAAAAAAGGTTTCTTCAATGTACTACCTAACAGTGGAACTGACGTCCAGCAGCCTTAATGGATACTGTTTCCATTTGGGGAGACATTGCACTACCACCACATGTATGTATCTGGTGCCCGTAGTTACCAGATACTTTGCAAATTACATTTTTTCATGAAAAATATGCAATAAATCACATGAAGCTTTAGGAGTTTAACCGACCCAACAACAACAACATGTATACGCCTCTTACGAGTTAACATGTCAATAATGAAAAGGACAGTTCTTCACAATGGGCCACATTCACCAAACGTTCTTATGAAGAAATGTGTTCTTATACCCCACTTACGCAGTTTTCACGAAGATTCTGGCCTTCAGCAATGTTTTCTTATTTGGGATATGTTCTTAGGTAGGAACAGAATCTACGCACATTCAAGAGCACTCTTACGCACTATTGAGGGCTGACATGTTGAGCAAAATAAGTAGTAAAACCATTTTACTCAGTTCTAATTTAATATTTATCTCCTTGTAAAAACAAATTTGTAAATAATTATTTTCATTATTTTACACATAATTATAGGTTTGTTTGTTTTAATAAATACACACTACAATTACACTTCTGCTAATTTGTAAAGCACTTTGAATTCCCATTGTGAATGAAAAGTGCTAGGCCTATATAAATAAACTTGCCTTGCTTTGCCTTCAATTCTCGTCAATAATGTTAACGGGGAACCTTGCCATCCAATAATAGGTGATTGATCACGCTATTTATACGCCCAAAGTATGCATATTTCTGCAGATTAGGACTACACCACACAATGGCGTATTTATAGCTGCTGTGGTGGCCAGCATCTGTCTTCTATGTTTAGAAATATTTTTCTTGCCTCAGATTTCAGATCAAACCATTTATTTTTTACTTCATCACTTCTGCGCCCTTCTCCAGACAGCGTTCACTGCATGAGTAACTGCATTCTATGCATCGGTTATATTTGCTGCATGTATCCACTGCTGACGCTACTAAATATGATGTCTCGTTTTTCGCTAACTTCTTGCAGCTGCACCTCCACTTCAGAATTACTAAAGTTTTTCCTTTCTTTTGGAGTCGAGGCCTTCACAGTCTTTACCAAGTCTTTTCAACATTTCTCTTGTGTGCTGTGTCACAGTGTACACACGGCCCTGTCATCTCATGCCCTTTTATGAGAATTAACGGGGCATTTACCTATGCTAAATAGGAGCTACGGGCACAAGCTTTCAATTTACGGAGGCATTAGGATTCATCATTCTAAGAACACGCCTGCGAACAATTCTGCTGTTTAAGAAAACATCATGAATCAGACGTAGACTCTTTTTTATTAGCATTTTCTGAAACATCAAAGGAGCAATTGAACGGGGAAAATCACTTCCGGAACCGGAGCCGTTTAAAAGGCGGGCTGTTACTTATGAGCTCTATTGGTGCATAAAGTTGGAGCTTTTTATTTCTCATTTATATTTAGCAAGCTGGATTTTAGTCAGCACTCATGAATACTGTATATATGAACTTATGACCCTTACCAATTTTTGTAATTGTGTATATTTTGGATGTCCGTTTATTGAAAATAAATAAATACATTTTATATTTGTTGCACTTTCTCTTACTTTGTTCTGGAACTGCTGCACAACAATTTCCCTTGGGATAAATAAAGTTCTGTTTTATCTTATTTTTCTGAACCTGAAAGAAAAGTTGATCAGGAACAAACTTTCAAGAGAGGTAAACTATTGATTACTTCTCCTTGGAGTTTGATGTGCTTGCTTCCTTTCTTATCATGTCTCTCACCTGAAACATCAGCTCAGCAGCATTACTCAACTAAACATGTGCCACAATATGACTCATCTTCAGAGTGAATGTGGTCCAAACTGGAGTTTATTTGTTTAAAAAAAAGACCACTAGGTCGCCTGGGGGGAGGAAAAACGGGGCCCCTGTTGATTGACAATAAGTTACAAGTAGATGGTGCATCTATATTGTATATGATCATTGCAGAGACAGAGACATACAGTAACGGGGACATGAGAGCTAAAGCATGGAGCTCTCCACTCCTTACTACTGTTTGCTCGTCTAGGCACAGTAATGCAGAACATACCTGTCCGCAGACTGTGGAACCAGTTTTTTCCATTTGGCTACGAGGCCTTTTGCCACCTCTCCAGCCAGTTGATGTTTCCTAAAAGAATTCACAGTCTTCCCGACACCAGTTTCCTACAAGAGAGAGCAAAACAAAGTGAAAACATGGGACACTGATCACTCTCTTTCTTTCTCCCATCTAAGCCCAGATTTACAAAGTTAATGAAATATTGTTTCGATTTATATTTTTAGCCTAAAAGTCTTACTTTACTTAGATATGAGAAGTGTCTGACATTCTCTTATATCTTGTCTGTACTGTATGTGTTTTTACTTTTACAGCTGTTACCATATCTTTGGCAGCTTCAGCCGAGTGATCTGATTGGTCAGAAACATGTCGAGGCTGTGCTGATAATTGCCATGAATTGCATATGACAAGAAAGAAAAAGCTGACTGAGCACAAAGCATTTTTGTTCCCATAAAAGGTCCAACTCTTATATTGCTTTTCAATTAGAGAAATCAGTGATGAAATGCCTTGCTAAAGAGCTCCTTCCCAAACTGGCTATCTGGTCTTGTCTGTCTGACTCTGGAGGTCCAGCAGGTCGCTGTAACTTGGAACAGTTTCACCAGAATTATAGTCCTCATAAATCCACCGAATTTAAAATTCCAACACAAAGAAAGCGGAAGGAAACGGAAAATACATGCATTCGGCGGAACTTCCTGCAGCACCGGAGCAATCCCGGAAGTGGAACGCGAAGGATATAGACTAATTGGCTGAAAATCTAGTTTAGAAATCAAGATGAACCTTACCACTAGTATGTCCACAGTCATGGGAAGTTCCCCCAGTCTTTTAAAAGTCTTCAGAAGCTGGAAAACAAGAGAACATTTAAATAATTTAGAGAAAGATTCTAGTATTAAAGTGGACAAATTTTCAGCATCAATAGTAGAGCAGAGGTCTACACAGTATGGCTAAACAAGTGGTACTATTACTTTGGTGTTACTGAAAAGAATCTTCATTTAAATCTAAAATCTTTGGAAAGAGTAAAGTAACTATTTCTCTTAGCACTGATGGACTGTAAATTAGTCATTATTACCATATACAGTCTATGATTATTTTGGGTTGGACAATATGACATTATATACTGTGAGATTAATACCAACGTAACTATTCCTTTAATATCTCTGCAGGTAATATTATAGCTCTATTAGCAGGACTGCTTGCAGTCAAGACTGCCATTTTATATGATTTTTGGTGTTAATGTGATCAAATATTTTGATTTGGTAAGGTATTTAATTGATAAACATATTTATTTAACTGGATTATCCAAAAACAAACAGTCACTCCTGTCTCGCTCTTTCATCCATGAACACGGTAAAACTGTAGTTTGACAAAATAATCTTATATGTTAATCTTACAGTATAAATTTTCCAGAGTTTACAGCTTCAACTCACGGTCTTCCTCAGCAGATGGAGATGGCTCAGTTGTCATAGATGACCACCTGTTACCACACGGTGGAAGTTCAATGCTAAGGGTCACCTGGCGACAACTGAGCCATCTCCATGACGATAGAGCAAACTCTATCTGCTAAATTAGAGCAAGAGATGAGGTTGAAGAACAGCAAAAGCAGGCAAGTTCACCTTTAGTTGAGGTTATTTTAATGTCATGTCTGAAAATCTGAAAAAAGGATCTCTCTCTCTCTCTCTCATATATATATATATATATATATATATATATTGCAGAAGAAGTGACACAGTGATGTTCTTAGAATAAATAAAGAAATAATAATCATCATAAAGATAGGATGGAGGTGTCATTCTCAGTCTACTTGTAGCTGTATCATTCATAATACACTGTATGTCATTACTGAAAACAAATCTTCATGATGACCGTTCATTCATTTATTAATTTGAAAGCATATATCTGTATGCACACACAACCAGTTTATTCACAGGTTTCGATTACAATCATTGTTCAATCACTCCCTTCTGAATGATTTACATGAAAATATTCTCAGATGTGGACTCCCTTTGTTCTCATTATTGTCTTATATAAAGCTCGGTGACCTACAGAAATCACACCTAGTTTATAACGTTACCTGGTGGTTACAGATCATTTAAATTAAACAGCAGTGTCTGATTAACACTGCAAACAGCAACATTTAGCAGCCCTGCGTCATGGAGAATGAATAACAACGTGGCCTAACCGGGCCGGGCTGTAGTAAAAATCTCTCAGCTGTGATTTCACCATTTTTTTTAAATGACTTCGAGTATAGCTCCTGTTTACCAAACCTAACGTTATCACACATATCATGACTGCTTTGTGTTGGGAGGCTACATTTGAGCAGTGAAAGTAAACAAAGGAGAGGTCGGTCATTGTCATTGTTATTTATCATCTAACCATGTTAAATTATTTAAGAGCAGATCCCAGTGCAGTGATGTGCAGCTTTTGTGTAACGTGAAATTCCATAAATCAGTTAACATTATAGGCCTGGAGTCGGTGCAACTGTCATTAATTTCCACACGTTAGTGAACGTTAGCTAAAAGGCTAACGGCTACTCTGGCACGAGTTTCGTTGTAAAGATAAATTATGTTGTGGTTAATGTTATTATTTTATTAACAGATAGAGTGTGTATGGGCGATAATAAACCAAGCTGACAGGTGTTAATATAAGCTAAAAGCCAGCGTAAAGAAGTACGTTATAACTAGTTAAAACCCCTTAATTATCGTGACGTCTCACATGACGCCTTCACAGGCTGTCGAAAATGCTGAAACTCTAAAGTGAGCAATACACGTCCAAATCTATTCAACAATTCAACAAAGTATTGTCTTGGATTCTTCAAAAGTATTAAGATACTAAGAACTTTTACAGTATGCAATACTATCAAAAGTTAGACACGCATATCTAGTGAATTAGAAAGCAATGTAGCCTATTTTCCTTCTGCAATACAGAACATATCGTCTTCTAGTCACTCCCGGCTGAATTGGAAGCCAATTAAAGAATGTACAAATAAAATATGTAGGGAAATATGGATTGGTAATGAAGGGGAAAACTAGAAAATGTACTGATATACACAAATTAATGTAATTGTGAAAGATCACAAAGCTAAATTAACAAATAAGCCTTACATTTTCCTGAAATTCAACTGCAAAAGAACTGTCAATTTATTATATTGTATTTTAATGTCATGTATTCTATACTTAATTCTATTTTTTAAATGATTTTGCTACTCAGACATAAAAACGATCTGTAGTTCCACAGTTGTGCTGCCTCGTTGTTGTATTGTTCAGTACAGGATAAAAAAAGGAAAATCTGGAAGGTGAGCACACACGAGTATTATTATGACAGGATATTAGTGGTAAAGGCTCTCATTTGTATTTGTATTATACTTCTGTTGGTGAATGTATTTTAAATGTTATTTATGAACATTTTAAAATAATTTAGTGTTAACAAGTCAGTGTTTTATCTGACAGACAGAGAATTGATCTTATAGCCTTCATGTCATGTCAACCTCTATAAACTTGCATTTGTGATGACATAAACTACACCTATAGGGTTAATGGTTGGATTCGATGTAGCCTATAAACAACATGATGCAATTCATTTATTTCTGCCCTATTATGGTGATTAGTGGGCTGTCATGATTTGCATTCCTGTGTCGTTTGTTTATTTTACAGTTGTCACAAGTTGGCACAGAATGATTTGCCTTCTGTACCCCTGAACTACACGATTTATATATTAAACAGGTAGGACTAATACAGAAAACTACTGTAGTTTCAGAACTATCGTTTATATTTACAACTAGGCTATCATTTGTATTTCCGACCCCAAAAAAGCAGTTGAATGCTGTTTAAGGTAAAAGATTTTCAGAAGACGAAGCCCGAGAGCGGCCCTCAAACGCAGCATTTAAAAAACCGTTGCGACTTTCGGAGAACTGCCGTGGCCGCGGCTTCGTTTCGGGTACCGGAGACAAACCGTCGCATTTAGGGAGACAGTCGGTGCTAAACACCAAATCTGTCCGTCTCGACCTGTCCAGTCGTTACCTTTCGCGGCTCCGGATTCTCCAGGAGCCGGGACTGAAGTCTATCCACTGTTTCCAGCAGTTCCTCCGCCATGTTTACTGCTGGTACCGTGTCGCCCGGAAACTACTTCATTCTGACTGAACCGAGAAAGGGAGAAAAAAACGGAGAGGTTCCGCTTGTTTAGTGACCGCTACAGCGAGAAAAATGCGTTTCATAGCCGTTTCAAATTAAACGGATAATATTTAGTTATAATACAATATCAATAAATACATAAATAATTACATTTTAAGAGGAATGGGGAAAACCCCTGAAGTTTGTAGCTAGCTACATTAAGAGAACAGTCGTGAAAGACGGAACTACGTCACGGTCACAGCTAACGCAGCACGCAGGGAACACCTGTTAGTTTGACGTCAGTGAAAACGCTGAATTAGCATGTAGTAACCTGGCAAAATATATATCATAAAATAATAATAAATGTATTTAATGTATTATAAAAATAATACAAAATATAATCAACAAACACATTATAGTGTAGCTATTATTATAGGTTAATAACATATTTAATAATACCTTTTTGATCACTGGGTTAATGTTGATAATTGATAATGGGGGGGGGGATTTATAAGGTACCTAGCAGTATGCTATATACATAGTAAATCAAATTAGCCCCACCTTTACCAGCTGCAACATTGAAGTATTGAACACATTAATGCATCAATAATTATAATCCAATAACATTATTCTGAAATGTGCCATTCTGCATAAAGAGTAGCCTACTTTTACTCTTGGTATTTTAAATATATTTTGATGCTAATACTTTGTACTTAAAGTAACATTTGTAATGCATGACTTACACAAGTAACTATAGTAATACTATAGTAACTCTATCAACCTGTGCTCCCCCTTTAATATAGGGATACATTAGATAACGTGTTTTAAGCCTGTGTTTGCAGATCCTCAGTGAGAGTTTTTCCTGTGTTGTTGGTGTGAAAGAGGAATGAGTGAGATTAACAATCAAACAAAGAAAGCAGACACACAACCAAATCTAAAACCTGAAACCACAAATGCCATGAGGGGGGTCAGGCGGGGTCGGGTGAGAGGAGAGACGGTCTCTATGGGATATTTTTGGAGGGGAGGTCGACGAGGAGTGCCTGTATTTGGAAATGGAGGTGGGAAATGAAAGAAGAGGATCTGATGTGAGCTCAGGGGGGCGTGGTTGAATTTTAGAGGTTATGGGGAGGGGGGCGTTGAATTATACGTTACAGCTTTGGTTGGGACCCTGATTTCCTTCTGATCCTGACACACATACAAACACACAAACACACACAGCACTCTGACAGACTGACAGAGGACGGACGGACGAAGCAAGCAGGAACCTGTTAGAGAACAACAAAGAAAAAAGAAAGAAGGTAAAAGAAAGCTCAAAGAAGTGAAGCTGAGAAAGCAAAGGAAGGGAAGAAGAGCAGGAATCAGCAGGGAGAAAGAGGTAAAAATACATTCAATTTCACTGCATCACAGCTTGTTGAGTCTAGAAGAGTTTGTAACTTAAAGGAAGCTGATTTTTGTATCTTAAAATCTGTACTTACACTTTTATTTCAACTAAAGTTTCAATGAAGTGAGTTAAAATGAAGACTGTTTACATAGAAGTACATGTACTCACTTGGGCTTTACTTTACACTACTTAATTACATTTCAGAGTGAAATACTGTGGACTACTTTTTAATTATCTACTAGTTACTCTAAATACTTTACAAAACATGATCAGTATGATAAACATTAAACAGACAGTAGTTAAAATTAGCTCCACCTCCACCCGCTGGAACATTAAACTGAATATCAAATTATATGTTTAATGACATCATCGTATTGATTATTAATGTATATTAATATTCATATTTAACTGCTGAATGGAAGAAATGTGAAGTAGTTTCCATTTGCCGTTGAGATACTGCTGCACCGCAGGGGGGTGTCGGTCCTTCTCTTTCCAGTCCTTAGCTGTAAAACACACAAAATACTCACACAAAGTACATGTTGTGTCTCAGCACCTATTAATACACTCATGAGATAGACAAGGAATTCAGCTGCAGCCACAGAGCGATAGTGGTGGAGAGGCACGCAGGGTGGTGTTTTTAGTGTGTATGAGCAGGTACTAGTGAGGGGCAAAATAACAGAAACACTCCATAAGAGTTAATATACCACTCTGATAAAGCTCATATAATGTTCAGGTTTTATTAAGACAGTCAGTAGTGTCGATTCAATTCAGTGGTTATCTATAAGGACCTTATAGCAGCTGTAGTCAATATTTTGACAAACCCACACAAAATTATTGCCCAACTCTGCAGTGTGTTTTAGCGCCTTTTAGCTCATTGTTTTGGTTTACTCTAACTGCTGTTATAGTGTCATTTTCGGTCACCGCAGGCAGCTGTTTTTAATGGAAAAGCTCTAAAAACCCACTTTACACTACCTGCTCAGTACCAAACAACAGACACACACAGAGACTAGCAGTTGAACATAGTGGAGCATTTAGCAGCTAAAGAGACAAGTATTTCTCTCAGGAATGGGTGGAGACCAAAAACAGAGCAAAAAGAGGGTAAATATTGGACTTACATCCATCTGGTGGACAGAAACCACCTCTAAATGAAAGATAATGTTGCTCCGTAACTGCTGGATGTGTAAATAAGCAACTGTTATGACTGTTAACTGTCATATCAACTTTAAACACAATACCGTGTAATCTTTGTTGTGTTCACAGCTTGTATGCACTGCTTCCAAGTGGCCAACAAATCTGTTATTGCAGGTTTAAAAGGAAAAGTTCAACATTTTGGGAAATGCACTATTTGCCTTGTTGCTGAGAGTTAGATAGTATGGAGCCAGAGGCAATTAGCCTAGCATAAAGACGGGAAACAGCTGTGCTGTTTAAACCTAATTCAACTTTTCATTTAAAAATGAGATAAAGTGTTATTTTTTTTCCTTCATAAGTCTTGTGACAGCATGAAAACTGTCATTCTTCTTCTTTTTTCTCATTAATATAAAAGTCACAATAACTTAATGAGCAAAAATATATTTTAGAATTAAAAAATATACATTCACATAAATATACATACATATGCAAACACACATAAATAACAACCACAAATAGGTACCTAAATACTATTATGTAACTAAATTAGGACTGTCAAACGATTACATTTTCTTAATCGCGATTAATCGTTGAATTTCTATAACTAAATAACTAAGAAATAAATGCAAAAAAAAAAAAAAATTACGCATTTCTTTCAGGAAACTTCTAAGGAAATGTAGTCGGTTCTCCTCTGGTTGCCAATATGGCCACGGTGCTGTTGTTTTGAAAGGAGATGCTGTTGTTAGTTACAGTATATTTGTCAGTGATGGTTGGGGTGGGGGTAGTGAGGTCTGACTCCCAGTATGGTGGATGACAGAGCAGCTGCTCCCGGCTCTAACCTTGGTTCCAGATATTTCTGATGGCTGATCTGTGCAGAGATTATTTTCATGCCACACAAACACTGAACAAGTGGTTTGTTTGTCTGAAACGTCGCCAAGACTTTGATTTTACATTTCACGTTATCTGCAGAAGGGAAAGTTCCAGTGTACATTTACTCAAGTATCCTACAGTCATAGTACTGTAGGCTACTTTTACTTTTGAGACACTTGTACTTTAGAGTATTCCTATTCATATAACAGATACAGTTACTGTTTACTTTAGAGATTTTACTTAAAAAACACATGATGAGCTTATAAAACACAACCCATTAAACCAGTGGTTCACGACCTATTTGGGGCCCCTTGTTATGTTTCAGTCTATGAATTATTAGCAGTTTCAACAAAGATAGTTACATTTAAATAAACAGTTTTATGCCCAAAGAGATAAAAGTATCTCATAATTCACAACAAAAAGCAGAGATTAGAAAAGTCCAAAATAAAGTCCAAAATATGAAAACCAATTTGTTAAACAATACTTTGTTTTTCCTCTTTCCTCTCCCAATAATCATCTCACGACCCCTCAAAATGTATCTTGGAGGGGCCCGACCCCTAGTCCATTGGACTTAACTGTATATAAAATAGTTAAACCAGCTCCACCTCGAACAGCTACAACAGTAAACTTTACTTTAAATACATTTAGCTGATAATACTTCTGTAGGACTTTTACTTCTAATGGAGTACTTCTACTTAAGAAAAGGGGAATAATAAGTTAAACAGAAAAAATGTGGGACAAGATTGTTCATGTTGTGAGTTGTGGTCATTGGTAAAAACAGGACACAAGGTATTATTTTTTTATCTTCCACCTTGTTGTTTTTGCATGAATCTATCTTATTTTTTGTCATCATCCTGCCCCTCGTGTCTCCAGTTGGCCCTGACACTGAATTTCTCACTCACATGTTTAAATGGCTCCGTGCCCCTGTGATCATAAGACTGAGGGTCACATTCACAGAAACTCTTGGCTGCTGTCAAATAACCTTTCTTCTCGGTTAATTTTTGGTGTGAGGAGGTTATGCAGTGTCCTGGCTGCTGGATGTTGCTGAAGAAGCCTGTATGGGCAGTAACAGTAAGCCCTTCCTCTTCATATGACACCGACAACAGCTGCTGCTCCGTCCCCTGTCTGTCCATGTGTGGAGGCAGTTGGCTGGCGAGCCAATAGAGGCTATTTAAAAAGAGCCAAGTTCATACACAGAGCGAATGAGGAGGGGGAGGGCGAAAAAAAGGGATGGAGAGAGACGTGTACATGTTTGTGGTCAGATGCACTTGCTGTTTTAGCATTGCCAATGTTATTTAAAATGGCCATCAGATGAGGTTAATAAAGAGGTCCCAGACAGTGGTGTGAAACAGTTGTTTCAGGTGCTGTAAGCTAAAGAAACTTTGAAAGCACAATAATTAACATAAAAAGCTTTAGTTTAGTTTTAGTTAAATAATAAACAAGACTACAAGTTTACAGCCATGCTTGCATCACTGTCAGGCTGTACTTGAGCTATGTGCTAATGTTGGCATGCTAACCCTAACTCGCTCACAATTGACAGTACTAACATGCCGATGCTAAGCAGGTTCCGTTTTCACCATGTTAGTTTAGCGTGTTAGCATGCTAACATCAGCTAATTAGCACAAAACAAAGTACAGCGGAGGCAGATGGGAATGCCATTAGTTTTGCAGGTATTTGGTCATTAAACAGAATATTTGACCTGATGATGGAGCTATATGAAAAGTATGAGAATCACCAAAGTTGTTAAAATCCATCGTCTGGGAACTATGAATGTCTGAACCAAGTTTCATGGTAATTCATTTGACAGTTTTTCAGATATTTCAGTCCGAACCAAAGTGGTGAACCGACTAACTGACAGAACATAACATTGGTGTAAATATACAACATGAAAAAGGCAACTAAAAGTCAGACTATGAAAAGATCCAGTTCAATCTAATAAATAACTGAGCTGAAGCAAAGATGAGAACATGTAAAGTAGAGATTTTGATGAGGCTCAGTGAGAGAGAGAGAGAGAGAGAGAGATCATTTGTAACTGGCACACAGATAAGGCCCCAAATAGGCACTGGGGTTTCTTTTAATTTCCACCCTGACACAGCACAGAGGTGATCTCTGCACAGCGGCTCAGGTGAACAACAACAGACTGTGAGCCAGAGACAGATCATCGTCTCTTGCTGCTGTTCACCACCAGGCGTCCAGCTCACTTTAGAGCCCTTCAACACAGCAGTAATATATTCAGATATTACTGAGTTGATATTGCTGAGTAAGAACGCTGACTTTAGGACTACTCGCTACTTTAACTACAATCACAATAGCTTACCATTTTATCTAAATGCTAAAGTATTTTAGCAGTTGAGATTATCCCACAATTGTCATTTGTGGTTGCAGTGTGCTGTTTTGAAAGATTTACATAGCCTCGCTGTGGTGGGGGAAGACTCGCGTTAAACTTGTGTTGTTGTTTCCGAAGCTTGGTAAACCACAAATTATTGGAGACATTTTTTTTATACAAAAAAAGAACTACAGAGATTTAGTGGCTCTGTCAACAAATAAAAACATTATATTGCTTTATCAAACATGCTGTCAATTGGTGAAATCTCAATTCTCTCATTGCCACGTCATAATTGGGAGACCCAACACCCGATACTTTTTTTTTTAACAGGAATTTAAAAACAAAACTATTATCATTGTATAGTTATTATAGTATAAGGTAGAGTTTTGACACTATTGCTGACCAAAAAAATAGAACTCAAACGAGTGTACAGTTTTGCCTCAGGCATGAGTTTTGTTGTATTGTTCAAGTACAAAACAAACTTTTCGCTAATCCACAGTGGAGTTTTGATTCGGACCCAGTGTGCTTTTAAGAGCTTTTAGTCTTTTTTATCGTTTTACAAATCAAATGACAAAAGAGACACAAACACAAGAAGAGAAAACAATTCCTTCCATCCAAGCGTCATGCAACAGATACCAAACCAAACCAAGAAAATACAATAAGTACAAAGAAAACACTCCAAAAATTGAGATATATTCCCTTAGTTATAACCCTAACTCCACACTCTGTACACCATTTCTGCTGTTTCTTTATTTCAGACACCATTTACTCTGCATATTGGCACTTAAATGTGATCCCTTCACTTCGTTACAGTCTTCCCTCTCTACACCAATGTGCTGCAGTTTGCAGACCGTGGCTCATTGCGATCATGAATAAGATTCCCCAGTTACATTGAATGCCGGATGGCTGCTGTAAATTACAAAACCTGACACCTGGCCACTCGCAGCTGTCATTCACACCGCCGCCAGCTCACAGAGACACAGAGATTGTAGGTGATCCTCAGATTTATGTAGATAAGGTGTCAGTCTGTGTTGTTGTGTTGTGTGATGTTCAGAGATTAGCAGAGAAATGTGCATCTGTCAGTGGGTCTGTTGTGCCCTCCAGTGACCATGAAACTGTAATTTAGAGCCTGGAAACATTTGCCCGGTGTGTTTCAGTTGTTTATTTGGAACACACTGTTTGCTTTGAAAGACACCTTTCGCTTTAATAATACGACACATTGTGGCAGACAAAGAAGAGATGACAAAAGATTTTAAGAGAGATGGAAAGTGATTCTTGGTTTTTTTTAGTGAACTAAAATCAAGTAGAATAAATGTGTTTTTTTTGCACATAAATCTAATAAAATTACTGATCAACATAGTCCAAAGCTTTCATGTTGTATATGTAATTTCAGTGCAGGAGGGAAATCAAATTCCAGACCGTTTAATCTTACTTTACATATCTAATCCGTTACTGTGGACATCATGTTTTCTTTTATCACTGTCAAGTTACATTATGGTAGCACAGTGTCTCTGTTTGTTGATTTTCATACTTATCTTAAGTTAATCCATACTGATGGCTGCCTTAAGTTAAAAAACATTCAAATATCCAAAAACTGTGACAGGTTTGTCACATATTGCTTCTCGTACACCAAAAACAATGATACAACATACATAGAAACTGATAGCGGAAGTCAGAAAAACACCTAGAAATATCCAAAATATGTTGAATATATGGAATAAATGTATACACTGGTGTGGTTCCTTAAGCAACATTTCTGTGTTTCTACACACAATGTTATAAATAAAGATAAATCCAAGGGTTTGAACAGTTTTTGTCCTCACTTTGCGAAGGAGAATTAAATCTTTGTTTTTTCTTCTTTTTGTAGGTGCTGTGTGCTGTGTGCTGTGTTTAAGCAAAACCACCAACAATATCCCAACCAGTCAAAGCACTTCCCTCAGAGAAACACCTCAGGAAACATTTTTTATTTCATTTTGTTGATCAGCTGGATTTTTAGCAAGTGAACAGGTTTCCCTGTTTGTCAAGAAAAGTAGACTTAAAACCTACAAAAAACAACCTCAACACTCACACAATGGCCCCCAAGAAGAAGGCCTCCCGTCAGAAGAAGCCTGCCATGGAAACCACCCCTCAGGTCGCCATGGAGACCATCCCAGTCCAGCTGAAGGTGGAGAGCCGTGGTGACGGTGTGGTGGTGGTGGAGGGCGGGATGAAGAAGATCGAGCAGATGGCGGCGCTGGACATCGCTCAGCTGAACAGCCTCAACCTGCCGCTGCCGCCGCCGGTCATCAAGCCCGGAGAGAGAGGCCTCGGCCTGGGCAGCGAGCTGACACGGCCCCTGCACGGCAACGCCCTGCTGGAGGAGCTCAGCAAGATGCGGCAGGAGAAGTAGGTTCTGAAACTGATTGGGACATTTGTGATATAAATTGATACATTTACAGTACGGTAAAGTTACAATACAATAACGATAATTTGCAATAACGATACAATACAATTATGATACCAAACAAAACTCATATACTACTGTCACAAATGATATTGTATTTTATGATAACTGGCACTTTCCTACTTCAATATACCATTATATTATAACATGTGTCATGAGTATCATCCATCCTCCTGATCTCCTCCTCAGGTTCCTCACTGATCTGGAGTTGGCCTGTAAGACGAAGGCCTTCGACGTCCACAAGCTTGTCATCTCCTCCGTTAGTCAGTACTTCAGAGAGATTTTGGCTAAAGACCCGAGCATGAAGCGCCTGGAGCTCCCCTCCCTCTCACCTCTAGGTATATCTACCAATTTACTTTATGTTAAGCTAAAGTTATATATGAATACGATTTATTTATCTGGTGTGTCCATCGATAAATATATGTTATGCAGCCAAAAGTAGTTCAAACCTCCAGGACCCTTTATTTTACCTTCTAGTCAACATCCCAAACTGTATAGATGCCAAATATATTATGCTTAATTTTTCGAGAAATTAGCATAACTGGGGAAACAGTTGATTAGTTGATTTTAATCATTGTTTAATTGTTTAAATACGTTAAAATGATATAGTTCCAGCCTTTTTTTAACTACAGTAAACTCAATAGGCCTATCTATGAGTTTTGGAGTGTTCGTTAGACAAAACAAGCCATTTAATGACGTAACCCCAGGCTTCAGGCAAAGTGTGATGGCCATTGGGCACTATTTTCTGACATGTTATAGGACAAATGATCAATCAATTAGGAAAATAATTGCCAGATTAATTGATCATTTGGATAAAAAAAAAACATTAGTTTCAGCCCTAAAAAGATGCACACGACAAAATGTGTGACTCAGTATATGCATCATGATGCTTTAAGCTGCTTGAAGGAAATAAATCAGGTTTAAATTATTCCGTTTCGTTTCTACCTCCTGATAAAATATCTGGTTTTAAATCAATCTGTCTCGCGATGTCTGCAGGCCTCGCTAACGTCATCACCTTCGCCTACCTGGGTCGCGTCCACATGTCCCTCTACACCATCGGTTGCACCGTCTCTGCCGCCGCCACCCTGCAGATCTCTCAGCTCCTCAAGATGTGCATGGACTTCCTGCTGGCCGAGCTCAACGTGCAGACCTGCGTCTACATCTGGAACATTGCCGCCGCCTATGGCCTTAGGCCGGTGTGTGATGCCGCCCGCCGCTTTGTCCTGGAGAACTTTGTGCAGTTCGCCGACACGCCGCTGTTCAACCAGCTGACCTTGGAGCAGATCTCCGCCTTCCTGCAGGACGACTCGCTGCTGTTGCCTTCAGAGGTCACCGCCTTCCAGGTGAGACGTCAAACTTTGGCTTTGAAGGTCAGAGGTTAAAAAAATGTGTAGCTGAAAATTTAGGTTGAAATAGGATATGCTGTCAAGTGTCAACATCCATTTTTGATTTCCTAACTGAGGATAATGGAAGGTCTTCTAGGAGGCGCTGCTATTTTCATACAAACCTAAAAACAGACCCCACACCAGCTGCTCAGAGCATAACACAGATCCATGAAGCTAAGCAAGTCATCTGCAGTCCGACCGTGAGCAGAAACCACCAAGTATAACTCACTGTATGCAAGAAGAGAGCTCGTTTATTAATATACAACTCCGTTACAGACCTAAATAGACAGACAGCTGAGAGAAGCAGTTATCGTTGTATTTATAAACTGGAACAAATGTAAGTCCGACACTGAATGGGACTATTATCCTGATTTCTTCAATTCATATAACATTTTATAAAATCTAAATCCATGTGATTAGATTTTGTATTTGATTATATAATGTCATGATTTGAGTTTGCTGCCTTGTGTGAAAGTCTTACAACTGACACAGGGCGTTAAATGTCATCAGACAAGATAAAGAAATGTTGCTGAATACATTAATAAATACTGTTTTTTGAATAATTAACATAAATATAAAGCGTTATACTTTTCATTCAACCTCCAGTCAGTTTGTAAAAAAAGAGCTTATTTTCTTACCACCAGTTAGTTGATGAAATAAATTAAGACAGACTTTTCACTAGCTGATGTTCATTTTCAACTCCTTAGTTTTTAACATTTGGGGCCTTGCCACATAATTAATTATTTAATCTATTTCCTATTTTTCCCAAGCAACATTTCCTACCTTTCTACTTTACCTAACTCTATTATTTATTGATGTATTATTTGTCATATTTTTAACTTGTTTGATACCCTTTAGTCCGTTTTGCAGCTACGTATGAAGCCATTTTTGTAACTTGTGTTTTGAAAGGTGCTCTATAAAGATAATTATATTATATAGCACATGACATAGGTCAGTATTATATATGTTCACTGTAAACATCTCTCCTTCCAGCTGGCCATGAGGTGGCTTGACTTTGACGCCTCTCGTCAGGGCCACGCCACAGAGCTGCTGTCTCACATCCGCTTTGAGACGATCCCGGCCAGCGAGCTAGTGAGCCAGATCCAGCCGGTGCCCCGCATGATGATGGACCCTCACTGTCACCGCCTGCTGGTGGACGCCATGAACTACCACCTGCTGCCCTACCAGCAGAACACCCTGCAGTCCCGACGCACACAGGTCCGCGCCAGTCAGCAGACTCTGCTCACCATCGGGGGTCGACCATCACTCACCGAGAGAGCTCTCAGCCGCGAGGTCCGTGCTTTGGTTTCTCTGTCTCTATTATGCAGCACTTTAAAAGAAACGCAAGAAAACTCCTCACTGACCTTTGCCCTCTGTGTGCAGGTGCTGTGGAGAGACCCTCGTGAAGGAGGAGCCACCTGGCGTCACCTCACCCAGCTGCCGGCGAAGAGCTTCAACCAGTGTGTGGCTGTGATGGACGGCTTCCTGTACGTGGCTGGAGGAGAGGACCAGAACGACGCCCGCAACCAGGCCAAGCACGCCGTCAGCACCCTCAGCAGGTAGGAGGGGGCTGACATAGTCTGTAATAAACACAGAAAACACCGTATGAGCAGACACAAACTCATTGATGGATTAATTAGGAGGCCACTATTAACTTAGTTACTTTCCCTCTCTGCATTATAGCCTACGTAGTCCCAAATTTGCAGGTTGGCAATCTGATTAAACACCTTTATTTAGAAACATGCACCATGTACTCACATTATTTGTAGAGTTGCAAAGATGAATCGATCCGTTGTCTTAACTATTTTGATAATCGATTTGAGTCATTTTGCTTCCTCTGGGAGTCTGAGCCCTTCTAAACATAAACATGACCGTCTGCTCTTTTCCTCCACCAGATATGATCCTCGCTTCAACACCTGGCTCCACCTGGCCAGCATGCGTCAGCGCCGCACCCACTTCTCTCTGACAGCCAGCGGCGGCCGCCTGTTCGCCATCGGCGGCCGCAACGTTGAGGGTCTGCTGGCCACCACCGAGAGCTACCTGCCCTCCTCCAACACCTGGCAGATGCGTGCCCCCATGGAGGTGCCCCGCTGCTGCCACTCCAGCGCCACCCTGCCCTCCGGAGACATCCTGGTGACCGGCGGGTACATCAACTGTGCCTACTCCCGCTCTGTGGCATGCTATAACGTAGACACCGACACGTGGATCGAGAAGTCCTCCATGGAGACACCCCGCGGTTGGCACTGCTCCGGCGCCCTCGGAGGGAAGGTGTATGTGGTGGGAGGAAGCCAGCTGGGGCCCGGCTGTGAGCGGGTGGATGTGCTCTCTGTGGAGGTCTTCTCCCCGGAGAGTGGTGCCTGGAGCCGGGCCGCCCCTCTCCTTCTCGGTGTGAGCACCGCCGGTCTGTCCCCGCTGGCCGACAAGCTGTACCTGCTGGGAGGCTGGAATGAGGCAGAGAAGCGCTACAAGGCGGCCGTCCAGAAGTACGACCCGGCCACAGACAGCTGGTCCATGGCCGAGGATCTGCCCGAGCCCACTGTGGGAGTGTCCTGCTGCACCCTGACCCTGCCGCCCCGCCACACACCGCGCCGCCAGCAGCACCGCAACACCCCAGCCCACGAAGAACAGCAGCAAGCCGGGAAGAACCGGAGCAGAGAGAGCAGCATGGCTCCTTCCCAAACCATCACAGCATAGAGAAACGTGCATGGGAGAGACTAGAAGAGGAGGGCTGGTTAAACCGCTGGACAACATCTGGATCATGTCTGCTCTTTATTCTGTATATATATATATAGAGTATGTTATATCTAGTGTATCTGGAAAAATTCACCTACTGAGTTACTAAAATGTATTTCAGTCTGTAATTAATTACACAAAAAATGTGGATAAAGAAAAAGAAACAGACAACAAAAAATACAACAAACTATAAAACAGTAGAAACATGGCAAACCAGAGCATTATTTAAGTAAAATATATTGTAGAAATATTTTAAATATATATATATATAATCTAAAATTATTATAGAGAATTTGATTGGACAACATTTAGCATATTTTCCATATATTTACACAATTTAGATATAGCATTGGTCCTTTTTGAGGTGATTTTAGGGTTTCTAAAAAAATGTTTTTTACTTGACATTAGACCTACATTTTTATAATTACTAGAGAAAGATGCTAATTTGAATGCCCAGGTTGTGCAAGAAAATAAAAGAGAGATCGCATGATCCAAAGTGGTCTCAGAAAAGGTAGATAATGGATGAATTGTAGAGTGGAGCAGGTGGAGGTAGAGAGGTGATGGGTGGATGATGGAAAGAAGGGAACAGTGGCTGTCTGCGTTTGAGCGGGTTGAAAAACCTCACTGTGAATCCCCTGGCAGTTTGTGTACAAAGATGCATCTAAGCAGTGTGTGTGTGTGTGTGTGTGTGTGTGTGTGTGTGTGTGTGTGTGTGTGTGTGTGTTGTTTAACTGTGAAAATAAATGTGAATGTGTGTGCGTGTGTGTGGTGTGTGTTCGCAACGAGTGATTGACAGGAGGAAAATGAGGCAATTCTGACAAAAAGTGCAAAAATCAAGATTTGTCACCAGCAAAGTTTAAATATTTCTCATGAGGATCAAAGCAGGTCAGCAATAAACCAACCTGTTTGTTTGATTTATTTTATGGTTATCTGTCAGAAGTAGTGTAGCTCAATTGTGATAAAAGTATTTATAGACTTAGTAAATATATATTTTATAAGTGCAATGGAGTAAAAGGATTTAGAGTGAACACGAGGAAGGCGAGTGAACTAAACACAGGTGAGATTTCTTGATTGTAAGATAAAATATTTTAAATAATTACAAAACATCTTAAAAGAAAGCATAAAAATCTGCAAAATATAGATAAAAATCTAACAAAAAAATCCACCCAAACCTCACCCATGTTTGAGTATTTGCCGTCCTCAGACATCTAATTCTTACCGAAACTAAGACAAACCAAATGAAGAACCAGTGAGACTCCAGCAGGTGGAAAGAGTAACTGCTTAAAAGCTGCAACTGCATATTGAGAGTTATTGATAAATATTATTTATCAGTAGATGCAATGAGGCTAATCTGGCTCATTTGATTGGATGAATCCCTCTGTATTTGTTAGTGGGTGAGCTCTGTGCTGGTGGTTTCACTGAATAAAGCCAATGCGATTAAAACATGCCGATTTCCTGTCTTATTTTTTAGCTATACGTACAGACTGGGCTGCTGGGAAATGTAGTACAACCACAGAAAAGTTATTAACTGGCTCTGCTTATGTGCTGCTAGAAACACATCATCCAAAGTCAGGTTAAGATAAATTGAGCATTGAATTCAGCAATAAGTGACATGGAGCAGGATTGAAAGAGACTTTGATGGAAGGATTCAGATACCTTTACTCAAGTACCAGAAGGAACACCACAATGTAAAAACTATTCAATGTTTAGGAAGTTCAAAGTATCAGCAAAACGTGTAGTACTCGTGGCCCCTTTCACTACTGTATTGCAACTAAATGACGCAATTAAGTGTAAGCAGCATTTTGATGTTGTAGCTGTGGAAGAATAAAAAAAAAATAAAAAATAGTTTTTACTGGTAATGTTTTAGTTACTTTGCATTAATGTTGCCTAATAATAGCTGTCAAATGTGGAGCAATAAGTTCAATATTCGCTCCTGGAATGTAGTAGAAAAAATAAAAAATACATATGAACTTAGTTTCAATTACTTTACCTGCCCAGATGTCAGATTTCCCCACAGATACAGTAGGGAAAGAAAACACTTCCTGGGTGCACGATATCTCAGTTGGTAGAGCAGGGGTCCATATATGGAGGGTCCCCCCCCCCCCGACACAGCGGGCCCGGGTTAGACTCCAACCTGCGGCCCTTTGCTGCATGTCATTGCCCCTCTCTTCCCCCCCCTCCCTTCCATGTTTTTAGCGGTTCTGTCAATACAAGGCCTAAAAATGCCCCCCCCCCCCAAAAAAACAAACACATTTCCTGGTTTGTTCCTGTATTCTTGCCAGAGCCATCTTTCATAACCGTTATATTATTTCCAGACGTTTCCATAGTTGGGGATTTTGTTTGGAAAATTTCTCTGGATAACTCGATCAATCTGCCTCGACAACAGGGCACCGATCTTTAAAAGTCAAAGTCCAATCTGATCGGAAAAAAAAAAAACTGACCTTTCTACAAAATTCACTCAGTCCCCAGCAGTTAGATTACACAACTGCACACAAAGAACATCAACTGGAGGCACAACACTGATTAGTAGCCATGTTTAAAAATCTGAGAGACTATAGAAATACCAGAGTAACAACACGAGACAAGAGTTATTTTTTTCCGATTTTATTTGTTACAAACATCAAAAGGTGGTCCTTTACTTGCCGGGGAGGATGATGCCGTCATACTGAAGATAAAAGAAATAAATGTATTAGAATTTAATCTGCAGTAAAAAAATACAACGCAACATGCAGGATGCCACGAGATTAACCCCCCCCCCCCCGCAACAATGAAGAAAATATTAACAAAACCACAATTTTATGAGTTTCAAGCCACCAAATCTCCCATCATAAACATGTTTGATGTAACATGAATGTAAGGTAATTCTCTCTTTCAAATGGTCAATATGAACTCATCACTCACTTTCTGCTGGAACCAGCGCATGGCCTCCTCTTTGCGGATGCGGTGCCTGAAACCGATGCGGCCTCTTTTCCGCTTCTTGTCGGCGATGCTGAAGCCGGGTCTGCCCAGAACCTGAACACCAAAAGGGGGAGGGGGGGCAAACAGAGCTGGTCAGAAAAGCTGGTAAAAAAATAAATAAAAAACACCTGTTGAATATAATGTTGGAAAATTCTGGGATTTAAGATTCAGTAACAGAAGTCCAGTGTTGATTTTCAACAACCCGAAAAAACATTTACCGTGACATAAAGACCTGTATCTTTACATTTGAGAAGCTGCGTTTAAAAATGTCCACTTGATAAATGATTTGAAAGATCACTTGCTTAATATTTAAATCAAAACGTATCAGCTTATCGTTTCAGCACTATAAGAAATGTTGCTTATTTTACACAAGAAATCAGTTTTATAGTCGACAAGAGTCGGCCATACAAAGCAGTCAAAGTAAGTATACTCTATACTGCTATCAGCACCTCAGATACTGCATCAGGTCTCAAGGTGCCTAGTCAACATGACAGCTGACCATGGAAATGATTTACTTCAAACATAATAGCATTTAACTATTTCACTTTCTCCGTTGACCACCTGAGGAAGTAGTAACCAGCAAAGTTAAACTAAATATAGAAATATTAGAATGTCACTACAAACAAATTCACTCAGCTGCATCTTAACAGTGAAAACACATCGGGCGCGCGTAGCGTAGATACATGCCCGATCCCACACCTGGCCATTCATACCGGACACGTACTTCTACGCGGTGCTCACAAAGCGATCCTTCTATCGGCTCCCTTTCTCTCCAATAAAAAGACACAGGATGAGTGTGAAAACTGTGGCAATTGTAGCCTGTGAGAGTGTCACTTTCTGTCCATCGCCTCTCTGTGTGCCTAATTGCATGTCTTGCTGCGAGAAGTCACAACAACCAAAATCACCATGAACCTAGGTGTTCATTTTGAATGGTTTTATTTTCACTGTAACCCTGAACCTCAAATCATGTCACACTTAGTATAAAACATTATTAACAATACAAAACCCTCAGCAGTTTTAACTGTCCCACCAAAACATATGACAGATATGACAAAATAAAATGACAATTATTTAACTTCCAAGACAATTACAGCTATTTTGTATTCATTTAATGACAAATATTCAGCCACAATTTAAAAAAATAAACATCTGTATTAACGCCACTTTTACACACAAACGTCCAATCTGTGCCGTTACCGATAAGAATCTTTTTACATCATAAATGGCTTCAGCAGCTCACACCACATTCTCAAACCCATCACCAGCATAATTAAGTATATTATGTTTGCAACTCACCACGTAAAAGTCCAGTCCGTAGATGCCGATGCTGGGGTCGTACTTGATACCCAGATCGATGTGCTCCTGGATACCGAAGCCGAAGTTTCCGGTATCGGAGAAGTTGTTCTTTCTCAACTCGTACTCACGCACCTGGAAGCAGGAAGCAATAGTGTGTTCATAAGATCGTAACACATCTCCAAATTAAATAATTATCCAGCCCTAGTGCGTGACAAACCGTCCAACGAAAGTATTCAGACATTGCTTTTTAGTTTCTCTGCGTTTTTAGGAAGTTGATGACAAAACTAAAGCCACTGTCAATTGTACTAGCAAGCCAGAGTATGAGGCAAAATATATTTTACATGAGCCCATTAACTTTGTCCAAAACTATGTCCTTTACTTTAACATTTAATAATTGTAATTCAAAGTTCACCAAAATCAGCTTTAGTTTTTATTTTACCAGATATATCCAATTCATTTTGAAATACTGAATAGCTCCAACTATTCACAACAATCTGAAAAGGGCACACTACCCTTTCGCTGATCTGCAACAAAAAGTTGTTTAAAAAAAAAAGTCCTTAGCCAAAAAAGAAGAGGTTGTGAACGACTGAGGTAGGGAGAAATTTAGAAGAATAAGCAACATGGACTTCCTCACCTTGAGTCCTTTTTCCAGGATCTCTTCTGCTTTGGCACCACGGACGGTGCAGTGGACAGCAATCTTTTCATTTCTGCGGATACCGAAGGATCGCACAGTGTAGCGGGCTGCGAAAAGAAAACCTAACATTAAACACAGTACAGCGGCATCTCGAACCCTTTTATGTTAACCCAACTTTATACTGTATAATCACTTCCACTCTTCAGCCAGGATTTACCTTGACTGTCAGCTGCTAGTCTTAAGTTTAGCACCTTGAGAAATATGTACAATTTGGCTTTTTCATCATGGAAACTCTACAACTGCTTAAGTCAACACTTCCGCAGCTTAAGCTCCTATCCTCCACACAAACACTCACCCTTGGAGAACACGGGGGTCTGTCCTGTGAGCTGCTCCAGCACCTTAGCAGCACGGGTCAGTCTGTCTCCGCTCTCACCGACGCAGATGTTCAGGCAGAGCTTGCGAATGCGAAGCTCTCTCATGGGGTTCTCCTTCTTCTCACCCTGGTCCTGGAGGACACCAAATAAAATGTTTAGATTCACACCACAAAATGACAAAAACAGAACTCCGAAACACCTGACTACGAAGCAGTTACTGCTGCCATGTTGAGTTTACCTACTAGCACTAGCCTGCTGACAGGTTAGCATGGACAAGTTAAATAAACCAACGTGTCAACAGTTTCACCCGAGATTCAGTTTAATCATCACAATTATTATTTTCTCTAAATCCACGAGCCCTGACACTGCTCTTCTGTCGGACATCTAACTCAACAGTCTTCGACCAACACATGCCGGCCGGAGAACATGTCCGTACATATCCCTACTGCTACTACTGTTAGTGTCACAGATCACATAAGTGTCCGGAAATTAAATAGCTTTTCTACACAACTAAGAAGATCATATAAAGATCAACATGTCTGCTGTGTCACCGCAATGTCATCATATAGCTGTAATATCGCTTTTAATTACTTAATCAGTGTACGAGGGGGCCGTATTTTCCAGTAGCTAACGTTAGTCTGTTAGCATCACTCGGTTTTTAGTTTTACTGTCTTCTGTTACATTTATTAACGAAATAAGACTCTAGTTTAATAATACATAATGGAGTTTAGGTCTCTGTACGTCAATCAGCAGCTAGGATAACCCCACAGCTCCGATGATTGTGGATTTCAACTACAACTTCACATTTGATCGCCATCGTACGACTTGAGACAGTACTCACCGCCATGTTGGATCACTAGAAGAGGACGTTACGTTTCCGGCGAGGGAAATTTATAGTGAAGTGTTCGCCGCAAATTAACTCGGGGAGAATTCGCGTAGAAACGCGAGGGTTCCGGTTCACGGCCCCAAAAGCAAAATATTAGTTAAAACAACAAAATGTGTAAATTATTTTTTATCGTCAGCAGCAATCATTTATCAATATAAAATTAATCAGCAACAGTTTTGATAATCAAATAATAATTAAAATCATTTTCAAGATTCACAAATATGTGGATTTGCTATTATTTAATATAATTATTGTGAATTAAATATTTTTCTTGGTTCTGACTTTTGGTTGGACAAAACAAGAAGAAAAATGTCAGCTTGGGCCTGGGAAATTGTGATGGGCATTTTATTATTTTCTTACACTTTGATTGAGAAAATAACAATCACAATAATTAACAAAACAATCATGAGTTGTTGCCATATTTATTATTTTTCACTGTATATGCTTTTGCCACAGACATTTAACACACTATATTCCTTATAACAAAAACAGATGACAAAACAAAACACAATACCAAAAACATTCAAACAAAAGTTACCAAATAAACAAAATAATTTAAATTCATATAGGAAATTTCTAAACAAAAGACTTGCAGAGAGATGACATCAGTCTCAACTGAAATAAACAAAATGTGTTTTAAAACATGGATATGTTACTGATGTTTTGTCTTTTTGAAAATAACTGCAAGATTAATGGCTCACATTAAAACATTTCTGAAGCAATCTGCATTAAACATGAGTATAATTATTATCCTTTCACATTATAAATATAGAGTCACAGTTTCATTCAAATCAATAAGAAATTATGCCCTTTACTACCTTGTTTTCACTTGATGTATACACTCCATAAAAAGAGGGAGTGTATGTAATATTTCATATATTTAGTGTGTATCCTATTTTCCCATCACTTACATACAAAATAGGACACAAACTACAGCTACAGCAAACACTAGGACCAGTTTATTTACAAATGCAGTGTCCAGACAGCAAACTGCAGTCAGAATAGACGACTGATCGCTGGACATCTCAGAGGTGTCGTCTTCTGAAGAACTCATTAGTCTGAGAAGTGGGAGAGGAGCTGGAGGCTTCAGCAGTGGCAGTCCTTCCCTCCTCTGCTCCTCCAAGGCGTTGATGAGGAAAGCCAGCGCTTTTTGGGGGAAGACAGCCGCGGAGAAGAGGTTGCAGTCAGGAACGAAGAAGTGAGGGAGGAGGCCTGTGCAAGCGTGGGACTGCAGAGCCCTGAGGAGGTTCAGGAAGCAGGCAGGGAGCTGCTGGCAAGCCCACATGGAGTCGTCAAACCTGACAGGGGGAAGAAGACGTCAGAGAAATGATGATACTGACAGATATTTATCAGTAGTTTTTACAATCTGTACTACTAATATCATTTCAAACACCACTACAACTTCTATTGCTACAACAAACTACCAATGATTGCTAAATAAGGCTGCAACTGGTGATTATTTGTATTATTTATTAATCATCTAAACTTCATTAAATGATTAATTCATTACCCTTGTGCATAGGGACATGTTTTTAATTTTTAATAATTATTGCTGTGCTAATGCATATGGCATACATTTTCTGGTGGTTCAACCTCAGCTCCTATAATACGTATATAATAAACTGTGAAGCCAAACTCTCATTCAGAGCCTTAAAAACAAAAATGTCCCCATTGAAACTAAAATGTTTGATCCCACGGCCATTACACAATAAAATCATGCATTCTATTATATCAGACTTTCAATCTAGAGCCCTGGCTTTATAATTGTAGTTTTTACTATTTTCCACCAGATTGAGCCATTTTCTCACGTTTGCCCAAGGTGGCAAATACATGCTATTAACAAGGTTTTCAATAGGGGCACTTCTGTGCTTACATGCATCGACTAATGATTTTATTGATTAATCTGTCGCATTTAGTCAAATGCCAAGAAAATAGTAAAAAATGATGAAAAGATGTAGCCTAGAAATCTAGACGCACCCTAGCGGCAGCAAAAGTAATTTGCAGCCAGGGGGGTCTAGCAACTCTGCGTTGGCTTGCGAGCTGTAAAAACCAAACTCTGGCCGGGCCAATCACATTGTGTATAGAGTCGGTGGGCGGGCTTATGGTTGCTGCTGCTGGGAACAGCAGTCTTTCGAATTGGCTTTGGCCGCGACTCTGTAAGACTTGGAGTTAAGCTTTTCTTTGAGAAAAGAACAAAGAATGGCACTGAAGTCATTCTTAAAAAAGGAAGACGTGTTCGGGGGTTTGGCGACTGGATACCTTCTTCGTTACTCTGGTTGGTTGTAGTGCTATCCTATTGCGTGCAGAGAGAATTTGAAAGACAATCATTTATCCCGCCCCTCGGACTGAGCCCTGTCAATGGTGAGTTCCCAGACCCAACATCCTGATGTGGGTCAGGCTAGAAAAGATGTCTTTTAACCTTCAAAACTGACTCTTTTGGCCACTTGGGGGCAGTGGAAACAAGTTAAAACATATATAAATTGTACGGTTGATATGTTAGCAAACAGTTGCTTTTCCACCTCCAGCAGACACGGAGCAACATTATCATTAATTTGTAATTGTGTTTTTGTCCAATTTTCACTCTCTTTTAGCTCTGTTTTTGGTCTCTACCAACTCCTGCAGGAAATCTGTCTCTTTAGGTGCTAAATGCTCCACTTTGTTCACCAGCTAGTCTCTAATTGTGTATGTCTGCTGTTTGGTGCTGAGCAGGTTGTATACAGTGGGTTTTTAGAGTTTTTTTTCACTGAAAACGACGCTATGAGAGTGGTGAGAGTAAACCAAAAGAGTAAGGTTGCAGACTGGGCAGCTAAACAATGAGCTGAAACTTGTTGTAAAGCTCTGTAAAGCCGAGCAGAGCTGCAGATTCAGGTGATAATTATCTGTGGGTTCATCACTACGACTTCTTTCACATTGTTTAAAAAAATATAGATAATAGACGCTTTAAATGCACAAACATCCAATAATATTCACTTAACTATTGGCACCTTTACTGAAACCGTTACTGCTACAACAACGTCCACACATCAGTACTGCTGATACAACAGCTACTTACAAGACTTCTACAACAACTACTGGTGCTATCGTTGCCATTACCATCACAATGACGATATTTTAATAATAATTACCTAATGGACAGGGTGTGGAGGAAGGCGGTCTTCCCATGGTACGAGCAGAGGTGATCCAGCTCTTTGGGGAAACGTTGTTTCAGGCCCTCAATCAGAGACTTGAGGAGCATCAAGCACTGTTTACTACCAGAGAGAAGATGAAATCATTTATTGTAAAAGGGCTGCAAGAAAAACTATTTATTCCAAATAAATTTGTCAACTGTTTATCTAAAAACTTGAAAAGCCTCTTTAGTTGGCGGCTTTTATAATGTCCTTTTTTCAAATCTCTTCACCTTTTGTGCTTCTATTAAATTGTTGACTATGTACAGAATTTACTGTTTTCTTTTAAAGTACTACATCACCTTTAATAAGGCACACTTTATAAAGGGTTTAAAAGTTGTAAGTAATTGCATTATTGGTTCAATAATAATTTAGATTAGTTGTAAACCATTTATAAGAACAAAGTTGGGGTTGCCAGGTTTGAAAAATCCTTTGTTTCTGGTAATAATGCAGTTAT
The DNA here is from genome assembly GCF_031162955.1 of Sander vitreus. NCBI lineage: Eukaryota > Metazoa > Chordata > Actinopteri > Perciformes > Percidae > Sander > Sander vitreus. Next base: position 7,313,619 of record NC_135868.1, read on the forward strand.
TCATGATGGTAATAAATGTTTATCTTTAATAAGCCATCACGTATGTAGTTATAAATGTTAATTTTTCATTAATAAAAGGTTGTATTATCACATCTGAAGTCTAATAAGTTAAGTTAATAAATGGATTGTTTGCAGCTCTTTTCTGGTCAAATGGTCGACCAGTCAAAGAGATTTTTCACAACCTGGCAATCTTATTATTCTGGTCTATAAAGCATTTGTAAAGGATTTCTTAACTAATCAAACCATTAATTAAAACTAAGAAACCCTTTATAAAAAAGTGTCTCATTAGAAAGTGGTATAGAAAATGCTATAAATACTAAACATGCAATCAGTTGCATTTTTAAAGCACTTTTATCAACATGTTACTATTCAAGTGATACCACACTGTCCTGTGTGACGCTGCACGGCTCCTACAGCTAACAAAATGATTCGATGTGGAGGATGTGAAAATAAACAGTGCAGAGTCTCACCGGCAGCATTTGGTGGCTTTGCTCTCACAGCAGGTTTTCTTGTTGCCATGGCTCCTGATGATTTTCTTCTCAACGTGAGAGAAAGAAATCCTCCAACTTTCTATGACAGACAGAGAAAAACAAACCTGAAGGGATGATTTCACCGTAAAAACAACTTCAGGTCGGAAAGTTTTTTCTTGCAGAAACATCATCGACAAATAGACTTCTATATTTCGTCACAGTCACTGCTGTTCACATACAACAACAGCCAGACCGACGTTTCTCTCACCTTTGGCGTCCTCGCTGAGGTTTCGTCCTTTGAGCCTCTTTGGTATGAAGTAACACGGTAAACTTCTGATTTCTTGGCGAACCTTCTTTCCCAGCCATTTGTCCACATCTGGACCGTTACGCACAGCGAGCGGCCAGCCCTGAGAGAAGTGAATCTTTAGACAGGAACAAGGACAAGTGTTACATTAAGGTCAATACTACTGTCACCAGGGCATGGAATTAACACCCGACCACCCGCCAAATGCGGGTGAATTTTGCAATTGGTGGGTAACTGTCAATCTACCTGCCAAATTGGCAGGTAGCCAATGAGAATTGAGTGATTCAGACGCGTAACTATCGATAAGCAGGGTACGCGGTTGCTTACAGGCCTGGTCCAATCAGGGGCCCGCATCACTGGAAGAAATTGATTGACAGCTGGGGCCCCCTATCGCATTTTCATTACTCACACAATCCCAGCAGTCCCACGTGCAGCCACTGACCAAGCGGGAGTGAGAACGGGTACAATTAATTTCCTTGTTTCTTTTATGAAGGCGAGACATGTGTGACTCAACCATCTCACATTTAACAACAAAACGTACAGCGAAAGACCGTGCAAAACATTTCAGACCATCCTGCCAACATGTATACATTGTATCATCAATGTAGCGGTAGAGATTTTTCACTCTAAAGTCAGCGGCTGCTGTTTCAATCTGTCGGCTGTCTGCAGCGGGCGGGGCTGTTGCTCCGTTTCCGCCGCGACTGACGCGCACACACACAAACACACACGGTGGATGCAGGAAAAAATGCAGATGAGATGTACAGTTTGACCTAAATTGAGGACAGCTGCGCTCGTTATTGTAAGTGCAATGATAAGTTAAAGTCCAATAAGTACTTTATCAAACCGTATGAATGTGTGTCCCAGGCCAGGATAGGAAATTAACTAACAATTAATCAACAAGCCACTGACAATGACAGATATGTTCATATTTGATTCATTCAATAAATTATTATTTTGTGTCTTAAATCCACCAGCCATTTTCATATTATACCAACATTTGCAGCATTTTTGGTAAGGTTCCTAGAAAATCTCAGCCCAGAGTAATTAATTAATAGTAATAATTATTATTCTACCCAAAACAAGTTTCCTTTTTATATATTTTTAATTGTTAAGAACTATACAACAAAGATTGCAACTTTTTTGCAACAACTCATGTGTTATGGTGTGCATTCACCAGTGTTTTTTTGTTGTTGTGGTGCGCATAGGCTACTCCTGATTTTGTCAGTCATCTCATCTCTTATATGCAGTGGAGTAATGAGCCAACACCGGGCCCCTATGCAGGATTATCAAGGCGGGCCCCCCTACTACAGCACGTGATGACGGCGCAATGTCCACGAGGTGGCTACCATCAATAGGACAGGATAGGATCATAGAGACACAGCAATTCCTGTTTTTCACCCTTTATGAGGCAAACAAAAGAAACTGGCTGGTAAAAAGTCACTGTGGCTGGTGGTCAAAAAAGTAAACTTCATGCCCTGACTGTCACTATTACTACCTGTACTACTATTACTACCTCTGCCATTACATTAGTACATAGTACAGCTACTACTACCTTTACAATTATGACTTATAGTGCTAATACGAGAGGTAAAAGTATCAGCTTTTTGTAAAAAACTAGAGTACTAAAGTAAAGTTAGCTAAGTATTTTAGAAGTAAACAAACATTATTATCCAGTGGTGGAAAGCAAGTAAGTTCATTTATTTATAAACTTAAGTACAATTTTGAGGTACTTGTACTTTACTTCAGTGTTTCAATTTTTATGTTACTTTAAACTTCTACTCCACTGCATTTCAGAAGCAAATATTATACTTTTTACTACACTACGTTTTAAAACTTTTGTTACTACAAAGTACTTTGCATAATTTGGCTCTTTTGCCCATACAAGGGAAGGAATCACTGGATCCTCATACACCAACACTTTAGAAATTTTTTAATGTACATAGTTACAGTACTTTTACCTTGATACCTTACAGTGACTGAGAGTATTGGGAATAAATCGTAATAAATTAAGATACAAATAAATCCCATGAATTTAATCTTCATAAAACCTTAAAGATACTGAAATATATGCACCTTTAGTTACTGTTAACATCAAGTTAACACGGTAAAGAAAACATAGATACAGATGTGTGTATTCTATTTTATATGTAAAATATATATTAATGCATTTGGTCTTTTTTTCTAATCTCCTAAATCATATAAAGATTTTATGTATCTTTCTTCAGTGTCTGTAATCAGAGAACCATAGATGATTTTAAATCTCTGGACTTACACTACTCCTCATAAAACAAATAAAATGATTACCTCCAGAGCAGGAACCAGGTCCACAGAGATCAACTCATCACTGTTGATTTCCGGCCTGCACAGAGACAAAGTCACAGCTGGCGAGTGAATTCGCTTCCTGTTCACCTCCCAGCGACAGCCCTCCTCAGGCACTGGAAGCATGGATACATAAATATAGACAATTATTCACGTTCCCAAAGTGAGAAGGAGGTCAACAAAATATTAAAAAAAAAAAAAGTGTAGAAAACGAGTCCTGATCATTCCAACTCCAACAGAAAGTAGAGGGCTGATGATTGTTACAAAAACAACAACAGATGAGGAATAAAAGGTGATGATCAGACCTTTGTATGTCTTGAGGAACTTGCGGACCAGGCAATACATCTCACTCAGGAACTTGCTCGATGAGAGGGTGCACTCATTCTCCAGAAGAAAGGCTTGTATGGGGCCCCGAGTGGGCCGGGCAAGATCGATCCGGTAAAAGAGGCCGCCGTCGAGGTCGGTCATGTTGACGCGTGTGGGAACCTGAAGCTTTAGCATCATGTCAAACTCATCGGGGCTGTGGATCTGAGATTCAACGCAACACAGAGACAATGGTGGTGCTTGTTTGTCTTTCATACACTTGAAATGTCTTTTTACTTTCTCTCTTCTCTCTACTGCCCAAACCATCATGCAACACTGATTTAATCTAATAATAAGCATAAGCATTAATGTGTATCACTTTCAGTGGGGGTAATTTGAATGACTTATATAAATAACACATTTTCTCTACTGGAAGGGCACCCTTTTTCCCAACCTTTTTGGTCTGAAGTAGCCCCACGGTCCTGTCAGATGAACTCAAGTACCCCTTCATCGATTCCCAATCTGTGTCCCAAATGGATAACACTATTCATTATATAAAAGTGGACATTGTTCATTTTTTCAAACAATTGAACTATCAATAATTAGGTTGGTTTGGTCGACAAGCACGCAACTAATACTCAGAGTGAAGCTGAATGTTACAACTATTTATCCATTACTTTTAGTTAATCATTTGAACTGTTTAGTAATTTCTTTTAGCTATTTATTTCTAGCATTCATTACTTTAAGCTATCTGCTTCTGTACTCGCTTGCTAACTAGTTTTTACACACATAACTTGAACATTACATAACGACGTAGTGTTCAGGTGTTACAGTTGACTTAATGTTAATATGTAGATATATTTGTTTAATCAAATCAGTTTTAATTTTTTTCAAATTAGTGCAGCTACTCTGCAATCATTCCACGTAACCCCTGGCAACTGCAGAAGTACCCCTGGTTGGGAATCACTGCCCTAGAGGGCACTGCATCATGTTTTATCCACCATAACGTCATCCAAGGGGGCACTTTTGCTGCAGTCGCCCCCCTCCCCACCAGTGTTTGCAGTAGTCTCTGTGGCTGTGTTGTTGCCATCAGAAATTGGGAGTTTTAATCACAACCTCACCTTAACTTTCTCAAAGTAGCTGCCGGTGTTGAGGAAGTCAGCTGACTGGAAGAAAGGCTGATCTCTGCTGCTCCGCAGGAATTTCAGCAGGTTGTCTTGGAAATCGTTGACCACCTCTGCAGCCCATCGGCGGTCGGTCATCCGGATCTTGAGGTCTTTAGCGTTGAGTTTGATCCAGCTGGTCAGCTCCGGGGAGATGGAGAGCGGCTCCTCAAACACTTTGGATCCCTCCTCTGCCAAGAGACAAGGACTGTAGCTAAGTACACTTACTCAACTTCTGTACCTATGTGCAAGTTTGAAACTTTACTTTCTGTCGTGCTTTTACAATTATTTCTAAATTACAATTTAGAAACATTGTACTGTGTTCCTTTATGTGTTGAGAAAATTCCTTTACTTCTTAAGTTAAATAAACTATTTAAAAACCCTCTTTGATCAGCTGGAAAATGCATCGTCACAAAAACAGGGCTGTTTTTCTGAAAAGTTGATTTTTGTAGCACAGCACCGCTACAAACATATGATGATGATCTTATAGACCATGATGCATTGCTGTAGATTAAACTACCCATCAGTATATAAAGGAGTTAAAATGAGCACAACCCTAAACATCTACAGCAGGAAAATGCAACACACACATAATGCAGGAGTAATATTAATCTAGAAACATCAGATATAAGTAAAACACTGACAGGGAACATTTTACTGCACAATAAATACTTTAAGTACTTTGAGTACATTTTGCAGATAATACTTAGTAATTTAAGGTTTTTTACTTGTAGTGGAGTATTTTCACAGTGTGGTATTGATACTTTTACTTAAGTAAAGGATCTAAATACTTCTACATTACTCACATCAAGCAACCATGCCAACAGAAAAAGGTATTTTGAGATGAGGATGTCAAAGTTTTACACACTGAAATTAATTTAAAGTGCAGCATCACCTGCAGCTCGTTGTTGCTGAGCTTTTTGTCTCTGTCTTGCTGGTGTGAGTCGCGCAGGACTCGGCTTCCCTCTGGTGCCGTCTTTACGCTGCTTTGCTTCAGTCAGACCGCCCTTCACATCTCTGTCCTCTCTGTCCATAACTCACACGTCTCAGCCTTGAATATTTATCTACACTAAACAGAGAAACACCATCTTATTGAACATTAGAGACTAGTAAAAAAAAGTTTGGATTGAAAGTTTTTAGTGTGTATGTCTGATGAAAGGACACAAGAGAACGATTTGTTCTAATGGGAAAAAGAGCATCAGGTCACTGTGATTTAGCTAAGTCACACAGCGTGTACATTATTATGGCATTCAAAATATAAGTAGGCTTAACTCAAACACAAGTTAAGGTACTGTTTCCACCCAAAAACTTTAAGTTTTATAAACATTACAGTCAATCTTTACATTTGATGTAGGTTTGCCTGATGTTTACTGATAATGTGCACTCCAACATAGCAAGTTAGTAAAACTAAACAAACTAAATCTTGGGAGTATTATGTAATAATGTATGTATTTATGTCCATCTGCAACACATTGCACAAACAATATTACTGTAATGTTTCTTTTGATGTTTTCCAGCTGCTAATTTAGGGTGTTTCATACAGTGCCTTGCAAAAGTATTCACTCTTTACCTATTTTGTTACATTACAGGCTTTAGTTCAATGTTTTTGAATGAAAATTGGCATATGCGTATGTATTCACCCACTTTGTTATGAAGCCCATAAAAAGTGAAATGATGTCCACCTGTGTGCAATCTAAGTGTCACATGATCTGTCATTACATATACACACCTTTTTTGAAAGGTCCCAGAGGCTGCAACACCTAAGCAAGAGGCACCACTAACCAAACACTGCCATTTAGAGTAAGGAACTCGCCAAACAAGTAATGGACAATGTTGTTGAGAAGTACAAGTCAGGGTTAGGTTATAAAAAAATATCCAAATCTTTGATGATTCCCCCGGAGCACCATCAAATCTATCATAACCAAATGGAAAGAACATGGCACAACAGCAAACCTGCCAAGAGACGGCCACCCACCAAAACTCACGGACCGGGCAAGGAGGGCATTAATCAGAGAGGCAGCACAGAGACCTAAGGTAACCCTGGAGGAGCTGCAGAGTTCCACAGCAGAGACTGGAGTATCTGTACATAGGACGACAATAAGCCGTACACTCCATAGTGTTGGGCTTATAGCAGAGTGACCAGAAGAAAGCCATTATTTTCAGCAAAAAACAAAATGCACGTTTTGAGTTTGCGAAAAGGCATGTGGGAGACTCCCAAAATGTATGGAGGAAGGTGCTCTGGTCGGATGAGACTAAAATTGAACTTTTCGGCCATCAAAGAAAACGCTATGTCTGGCGCAAACCCAACACCTCACATCACCCAAAGAACACCATCCCCACAGTGAAACATGGTGGTGGCATCATCATGCTGTGGGGATGTTTTTCAGCAGCCGGGACTGGGAAACTGAGTTGAGGGGAAAGATGGATGGTGCTAAATACAGGGATATTCTTGAGCAAAACCTGTACCACTCTGTGCGTGATTTGAGGCTGGGACGGAGGTTTACCTTCCAGCAGGACAATGACCCCAAACACACTGCTAAAGCAAGGTGGCTCTACAAAGTATTGACTTTAGGGGGGTGAATAGTTATGCACATTGACTTTTTCTGTTATTTTGTCCTATTTGTTGTTTGCTTCACAATTATATATATATATATATATATATATATACCTCTTCAAAGTTGTGGGCATGTTCTGTAAATTAAATGATGCAAATCCTCAAACAATCCATGTTAATTCGAGGTTGTAAGGCAGCAAAACACGAAAAATGCCAAGGGGGGGTGAATACTTTTGCAAGGCAGTGTACATCTATGACCCAGGGCCCACTGCTGTCTTATATATTTGATTTGGATATATATCTTACTGCAAGTCACCGCAAACAGCAGAGACCAGCACAAACCAGGAATGATCTCATGCTTCCGGTTTTATGATTTATTGTATTAGTCTTATGTCTTGTATGGTTTGTATTTTCTTGAGGTCTGAGTTTTGTGTTTTAATGTATCTATTGTTGAGTTTGTGTTTTGTCTTTTATGTCTTAAGTTTTATGTATTTTAAAGGCCCATCGAGGGAAAGGCATGGTAAATTAGCCTAGGGTATATAGTTTTATGCTACATACTTGTCCCTATACAAATAAATATGAAAAAAAGAAACCAGTGGAAGGCACTGCACACCGTAGAAACAAATGAAACCGTTAGAAACCAGTACATCCTACAATGGAAACCATTATAATCTATTAGAGACCAATTACAGAAAACATGGATAGATAGACAGATATATCAAAACATATATTTGTTAGTAAAATAGATGGATAGATAAATAAATAGGCAGATAGATAAAAATAGATATAGTTAGTACAACAGATAACTCACCTGTGTTTTAGAAGCTTCTGTTGCAAACAGAGAAGGTGACTATTGTGTCTTTCCTTCTCTCCAGCTCTATCCACTCTTTCCTTTCACTTTCAATTTCCATGAAATGGAATCTGAGGATAATGCCTCCCTAATGGATACCTGTCTGTCTGAAATCATTTACAAACACTTAAAGGTTAAAAATGGTGCCAGTTCCACTCATAAACCATGTTGGGCAAGTTACTTTAAATTAGTTATTCAGTTACAACTTATGAAAGTAACTATTGCGTTACTTTCAAGTACATTTTTAAATGCTCAAATGTGATAATGAAATGGACACTTAATACAATACATTAACAGAAACAATGTACACAAATCTAAACTATTTTAATGTTGCTGTGGGACAAAGTGAGACTAGCCTCCGAGCGAGGGAGAAGTGAGAGAGTGACTCTAGAGTCATAGTGAGAGAAACAAAGTGTCTCCCCTGTTCTTTCTGACCACGGTGGAAAATCTGTAGCAGGAAAAGTTAACCCTCTCCTTGATTTCATAACTCCATACCTGTCTCTCTCTCGTTGACTGACTCGCTTGTGTTGTTCGCATAGACAGTATATAAGGGGTTGTTCGTTGTGTGTCTGACTATGCGTGCTTTCGAACACCCGCCCAACTCTACCTCTGATTGGCTCACCATGATATTTTACTCAACCTCAGCCAATCGTCAGCATGTATGCGCTTGCGTCGTGCACTGCCCACTAACCAAGGAAGAACGGTTAAAAAAAGAATTTGCCTCTCGGCTCCGCTCGGCTCAGAGATCTATTTGGTCTGATGAAAAAAAAACAGCTTCAAATATAGTAATAACGCCGTTAGTAACGCCGTCATGTATAACGCCGTTTTTCCTATCACTGCTCATAAATAATATCAGTGTCACACTATAACAGTGCACACCTTTGAAATTATTCAGGTTACGTAGCAGTTCATCTATTGTACCAACTAAATAATAGGTTGCCATTTAACTTCTTATAGTGATGTAACAAGTTCCACAATAGGCATGCAGATCACAAAAAAACCTGTGCATTTATGAAGACTTGAAACCAATCTTCCCCAGTTGAGTTGATATGAGGAACTTATAAAGCTGATCATTCCTGTGGTCTCATGGTTAGCTCTGAACAGATGCCCAAAATCTTTGTATCCTGGAAACTCTTTCAAACCAAAATTCTCTACTTTTGGGCAGATTAAGCTGGAGGAACTTGAACAGATGAAGCAAGATAAAAATTGGTTGAGAATACTATTGAATGCTTGTAAGAAATCCCAAACTAAGAAATGGCTGAAGGATACATATGTTGAGAAAGGGACAACAATTCTAATTTACATTTCATCCTTAGGACCAGACTTTGTGTAAATATTAGCAAAATGAATACTTGTTTTCCTTCTCATATTATAAAGGTCTTCATGTTCATAAGGTGTTGACTTGGTTTATGTAGTTTATGATGACATAAACTACCTAAACCAAGTCAACACCTTATTAACACTTTTTAAAAGTCAACACAAAAGAAAATAAAGGATATTAAAAAGTTTTGAAACAAGAAAAGAAACCTCTTCGTTTGGCATGTTTAACATTTTAATTGTTTTGCTTTCAAACCAATAGTTTTCTTAAAAAGCACAAGCCTTCCTTTTCGGCGGAAACTTTTCCGATGGCTTTTCATCATTTTCATCTTCATAAGCCAGAAGACGACGTGGGGATGAAGAGGGGATTGCTTCTGAGACATGAGTTGTTGTTGGACATCCCGTATGATTCATTTCTTCTTGTCGGCCTTCAGAGCAGCCTTGGTTACCTTTCCAGCGGTGGGATCCTTCTTCACGACCTCCTTAATGACACCAACGGCCACGGTCTGCCTCATGTCCCGCACAGCAAAACGCCCTGAGGGGAAGAGACGGACAGTCCATGAGACGCTCAAAAGATGCCGTCGATATAACTCACAAGAAATGTTTTAAAGGGATATTTGTGCCCTTTTTATGTCCTGCCAGAACCTGAATGAAAAATCAGTCATGATAAACAGAGGTTAATAAGATTCTGGATGATGCTGGTCATTCTTTTTTGGAAATCAACGGGAGGGACTATGCCCCAGTCCGTCCATTGGTTCGAGGGTCTGTTTATCACACAGTGTGTCTCAGAAGCCGCTGATAATATTCTAACAAAGACATGTAAGCAGGGTCCAAAATTAGAACCATGTACCAGCCAAATGCTGGTAAAATATGCAAGTGGCTGGTAGATTTGCTTAACTCACCAACCAAAAATAAGTAAAATTTTAACATTCACTAGTATTTGGCTGGTGGACAAAAAGTTAATTTTGAACCCTGCATTCAGGCCCCTAATACTGTCACTTAGCTGAGTGGTGAGTAAGGGAGCATGATAATGTACTCACTGAGTCAAAAAGGCTGCCTGGCTCCTGATGGCAAGATGGCTAAAGGTTGAGGGTGGAGCATGGCTGTCTTGTATTGTAAACAAGTGACAAGTCTAAATTAAGCTAGAGCTGCATTTTGTACACAGTATGAGTTTGTATTATTGTGGAATGTGGATAAACCAAGTGCTTTAGCTTGCTAATACATAACTAACATTACCTCACTAACAGCTAACAAGTCCTCTCTGGTAGACAAGGGTGCTAAAATAATCGTTTGACATGCTAAAAATCACTACCGGCACTTTGTGGAGTTACTTTCGCCGTCGATGGGGGCGGGACTTAAATGCGCTCTCTCTCTACGGTAGAATGGAAGTGGGCCCTCGTAGGTGATGTAGATGTAAATGGCCAGTGTTCACATGAAAGACACACAAGTGGGCCAATCATGTGATCTCTCTTCTCTCTACGGGCAGATCAAAAGAAATAAAGTTGTGCAGCTCATGCAGCCCACACAAATAGACCGGCCCACCGGGAAATCTCCCGGTACTCCCGATGGCCAATCCATGCCTGCTGATGGCCAAAATAATAATCACAATCATCAATTCATGACCCTAAAAGTTCATTTTTGACCTTGACAACACCTTGACAATAAAAACACAATAGCAATTAGAACTGGGCAATATATTGATATTATATCGATATCGTGATATGAGACTAGATATCGTCTTAGATTTTGGATATCGTAATATGGCATAAGTGTTGCCTTTTCCTGGTTTTAAAGGCTGCATTACAGTAGAGTTATGTAATTTTCTGAACTTACCAGACTGTTGTAACTGTTCTATTATTTGCCTTTACCCACTTAGTCATTATATCCACATTACTGATGATTATTTATCAATAATCTCAATGTGTAAATATGTTGTGAAAGCACAAATAGTCAACACTACAATATCGCTATATATTAATAGAGGTATTTGGTCAAAAATATCGTGATATTTGATTTTCTCCAAATCGCCCAGCCCTAATGGCAATTCTCAACACAAAGTCAAACTAACTTCAGCAGATGCAGTTGGCCATTATGTGTACATTTTTTTAATTAGGTCAAGCTATACGTTTTCCTCTTCAAAAGCTTAATGTGGAGGTAGAGTCGCCCCATAACCACAAGGTTGGCGGTTTAATCCCAGGCTCCTCCGGCCACATGTGAACGTGTCCATGAGCAAGATACCGAACAAGCAAGCTGCTCTCCAGATGCTGTATAAATAGCTGTCCAAAGCTGCTAATACTAGGATGGGTTAAGAATGCAGAATTAAAGTGTCACTACATTGTACTTTGTGTATGTGACTATTAGGATAAAGTTTGTTTAAATTAAAAGCTGGAAATCAATGGAGGCCACTTAGCACACTGGCTAGCAGGACGCCCAGCAGAGAAGTCACAGTCGGTGTTCGATTGCTCCACGCTGCCTCGGTGCCCCCTCTGATGTAGAGATGGAGTTAGACCCAGAGATGGTCTTGCTAACTTGAGCTCATCTTTTCCACCTTTCCTCTGTGTTTACTCTGATATTCACATTTGAAAACTTGACCGGCCAGCTGGCTAGCTAGTCTAGGCTAGGTTATCAGAGTCGGCAGGAGACTGGAAAGTTGATTTCCCAAACCTGATGAGGGAGTCATAGCCACATACCATCACCGCCTAATGTCAACCACATAAGGCACAACATTTTGGTAAAAATAGACAAAAAGCATACATTTTGCGAGCTCACAGAGAGGCGACGGGAGAGGTCCGCACCTTCTAACAAGAAGTCATTAAAAAAAAAACTTCAGTTGAAGTTATAAAGATAGTTTAGGTCTGTGTCAGTGGCTTGTAAGCAGTGGCAGCAGATGAAACGTCAGTGGCAATCCTTAAGCTTTCAGTCCTGGTTGATTCAGAATTTCTATTTGAAACAATGTAATTGTGCCGAGAGAAAAATAGGATCTGGAGTCTTGTTGATAAAGAATTGTGTGCATAGTTCCATTGTTTGTGTGTATACAATGGAGGAAATCTGTTACACAGGTTTTTTCTTCCAGGAATGGCACCACCATTCTATGGTCACCACAGACACCCAGTTTGTAATACTGCAAATATATAAATATTGCAATACTTTCATCATTGGGCCATGGGCTCAATCGCCCATGTCTAGCGTCTTGTGTCTAGCTTGTGTTACCTATTTCAGCAAAAGATAATGAATTAATAGACATGTATTTAAATTAAAATCTTTGAGATTACAGCTTTAAAGTATTTATTTATTGTCTTTAGTCTTCAGTATCAATTGATAAAAATCAGTTCAGGTGTCAGTTGATGTGCTGTCTCAACCCATTCTCTTAACAACAAAATGGGCTGTAACCTACAAATGCAGGAGATGAAGAAGAAAAATAATTTTACTCACCCAATGGAGGATAGTTGGCGAAGGTCTCAACACACATGGGCTTCTGTGGAACCAGCTTGATAATGGAGGCATCTCCAGACTTGATGAACTTGGGATTTTGCTCAAGTACCTTGCCGGAACGACGGTCGATCTTCTCCTTGAGCTCGGCGAACTTGCAGGCAATGTGAGCGGTGTGGCAGTCCAGCACGGGGGCATAACCCGCGCTGATCTGGCCGGGGTGGTTCAGAACAATGACCTGAAATATGAATGTTTAAGTGCATTTAGAAATGGTGATGAGAGTTCTCCATCCAGCATTCACTACATGCCTGAGATGAACACCATTGCAGTTCCTGCTAGTGGCCAGCAGAGGTCCACCTTAAAGAAACTATAAAGTCAAGTTTTATTGTGCTTCCTGCTTCTCTATGTTCAGTACATGTTTATTTTCTAAATACAAATTGACAAGAAACTATCACATTTAAAAATCCAAGCCCATTTCTTCATGTTCACTTATTTTCATTTGCTCAGACCCACCTGGGCGCTAAAGTTGTCAGCTGCCATTGGAGGGTCGTTTTTGCTGTCGCCAGCCACGTTTCCACGGCGGATCTCCTTGACCGACACGTTCTTGATGTTGAAGCCGACGTTGTCACCAGGGGCAGCCTCGGCCAGGGACTCGTGATGCATCTCCACAGACTTCACCTCAGTGGTCAGGTTAGGGGGAGAAAAGGTGACAATCATACCGGGCTTCAGGACACCGGTCTCAACACGGCCGACGGGGACAGTTCCAATACCTGAGAGAGCAGAAGGAAACAGGTTTCTAGTATGCTTTTCAGTTAACTTTAAGTTGAAAAGAGTCCTTGGTTTGGAGAAGATTTGATGACACAAGAGTGTAACTGTAATTGTAGGCTTATCGTACAGACTGTGAAATGCTTGAGGGCGCTTTTACACCTGTAGTTTGATAGACTTGGTGTAATTTGGGGGTTGCATTTTTCATTTGGTTTGGTTAGTGTTCACACTTTGTACCAAACACTGTAAACAAATGTCACATGGTCAAAACGGTACTGGTCTATTGGACAAATATTGGAGAACTGGCAACACAGACGACGAACGAAGTATGGTCATTATAGGTTATAAATTTGAAAGTCAATCTTTAAATCATATACAAGTCTGTAAATTATATTACACCCCCGTTTTCAAGCAGACTAGAGTTCAGTTGTTTGGTCCGCACCAGAGTTCGAATGAGCTTCAACACCACCCCAAATGAACCGCACTATCCGACGAAATGCTCCAGGGTTTGATTAAAACGGACCGGACTGCTCAGATGTTAAGTCACCCTTAGATTACAGCCCATACAAAGACAGAAGTAGAAGGACTAAGAACTGGACAAGAGACAAATGTTACCCCAAGGTGAGGCTTTTTAACTGCGGCTGAGTCAACAGTCTCATGTACCAATCACAATTCGCCACTTTCACCATGTTTTTGCCAGAAAAAGCTGCTGTAACTTGCAATGCCTTTTGTGCCATTTGGTTTGATTTTGATAATTCCGTGTCTGTGTTCTGGATTGTAGCAGCGTAGTAATATGGATGTCAGCTGTGTGTTAAAACTCAATACGTGCAACAAATATCATGTTAAGTAATATGGAGGTGCTGAGCTATAATGTGATGTGACGTAAGGCACACATGAGACACTACTTACCTCCAATCTTGTAGACGTCCTGCAGGGGCAGGCGAAGGGGCTTGTCGGTGGGGCGGGCTGGAGGCAAGATGGAGTCCAGAGCCTCAAGCAGTGTGTTTCCACTGGCATTACCGTCCTTGCGCTCAACCTTCCATCCCTTGAACCAGCCCATCTACCGAGAGATTCAAAGAAAGAAATCAGTCCATGTTCTCAATCATCAGGTTGACACAAGTTGAAAATGTCCTCACCTTGTCACTGGCCTCCAGCATGTTGTCTCCATGCCACCCAGAGATGGGGACAAAGGCAACAGTGGCGGGGTTGTAGCCGATCTTCTTGATGTAGGTGCTCACTTCCTTAGTGATTTCCTCAAAACGGGCCTGGCTGTAAGGGGGCTCGGTGGAGTCCATCTTGTTGATTCCGACGATGAGCTGCTTCACACCCAGAGTGTAGGCCAGCAGGGCGTGCTCACGGGTCTGGCCGTTCTTGGAGATGCCAGCCTCAAACTCCCCAACACCTGCAGCAACGATCAGTACACCGCAGTCGGCCTGAACAGGGAGAATTTTTCTATTTTTCTACAGTTAAAGCCAAAACTGATGCCAAAATGAAGGTTGTCTATGATCTGTGTGTGGTTTTCAAAACATATGCACGGCTCCAACATATCATTACCTCCACTTTCAAAATGTAATGTGCAAAGGAGACAATGGAAATGAATAGAATAATAGGGATACATCTTAGAGTTGATTTGACATGACCTAGCCAGCTGAGCGTCTTGGATGTTAACTTCAACTTCGCTTTAAAAAAAATAAATAATAAAGTGATTTTCTGGGACTACTACCATTCCTAATATTTGTTGCTTGTACTGTTGGCAATATGGAAAGCATATACAGTCATTGCGTCCTCTGTACCCTAACCCTGATAAGACCTTGAGCTGTAAACATACTTAAAACTTGTGGTATAATATACAAAACTTAAGTTTGAGAAAGTGAGAAGTCAATAAAGAGCAGGTTAAAAGGTGTCTTTACCTGAGAGGTACCAGTGATCATGTTCTTGATGAAGTCCCTGTGCCCAGGGGCATCAATGATGGTCACGTAGTACTTGGTGGTCTCAAACTTCCAGAGAGCGATGTCGATGGTGATACCACGCTCACGCTCAGCCTTCAGTTTGTCCAGCACCCAGGCGTACTTGAAGGAGCCCTTGCCCATCTTTTGTGGTTAAAACAACACAAATAGAGCAGGGAAACAGGGAGTAACAGACATAAGTTTAACCATAGCCATTATTAAAACTAAAAACCATTTACGTCATGCGAAACATATATATATATATATTTTTTTAAATATAATAATTAATTTACTTTACTATAGTGTGCCTAAGCATTTTGTCCAGGGTTTGATGTAGCGAGTTACGTGTCTTCTAAAGGGATGTATTTTAGCATTTACTATAGACCTTTTTCACAGCAGACATTTTTGACTTGTCATAGTAGGAAAAGCACAGCTGAAATTGATAACCTTAACGATGGCTCAATTCCATCAAGTGTCCAAGTGAGCTATTTCAGTGAGTCAGCATGCACAATACCAGGGCCTCTCCTAAGTGGAATGCAGCCATCATTAATGGTTTTGAATACACCTGTGCTTTTCCTACTATGACATGTCAACATGTCTGCTGTGAAAAACGTCTATAATATTCAACTATAAAGTTAACTTCTTTATTGTCTTTTATGTAGATGACTAAAATAACTTCCTTATTAGTCTTCAATCATTACTAATTATTAAAGTTAGTAACCATTAGGTAATGTTGGTTATAATATTTGAAAATAAATCAGTGATTTATGTATTTGAGGCTGATTTGCCCCCTTTTCTAGCTATATTAGTAACATGTTTTAATATGTTAAAAACTAACTGCAATTTATCAAAACGAGATGATCACCTGGTTAAAGATATTACACATATTTCAACAGTGGATGGCAGTTATAAAAAAATCTAATCATCCATTTTACTTCTATGTAACTCGGATCTGCTAGAATGATCGACGTAGTTAGGGTTAGGCAAGAGGAGTGGGCATTGGTTAGGATTAGGGTAAGAATACCATGGTAAGCCAATCAGAGGCAGAATAAGGCGGGCCACGAGGCACGTCCTTTGACGTCGACACATCTAGCGGATCCGATCAAGCATCTACCCAAAATTAAGGAGCAGTTTACATCCGCCAAACCAGTATCCCACACCTGTAACGTTAGTGCGTCATAGTTTGTGGCTTCGTTGTGTTTTATATGGTGTGAATGTTTGTTAATAACTCAAATATAACGTTAGGCCTCAAAAAACCAACCTCTTGGGCTTCCTTCTCGAACTTCTCGATGGTCCTCTTGTCGATTCCTCCGCACTTGTAGATCAGATGACCGGTGGTGGTGGACTTGCCGGAGTCGACATGGCCAATTACCACGATGTTGAGGTGGAACTTTTGTTTTCCCATTTCGATGTACTGGTTATAAACGACACGGGGAGCTGTTATGTTGACTTAATAAAATTAAAGATTTCAGGCTTAAATTAGTCTAGAAAATGAAGGTGAGCTCAGTGCGACCACCAGTCATGGACTCCAACCGTAGATATAAATACGTTTAACGGTATAACGTATATCTATGGACTCCAACGGTTATTTAAAAAATAGTTAGCTAACGTTAGCTAGCGGGCCATTAAGCACCTGCTCATCAAATCTAGCTAACCAAGCAAATGAGACAGTCTGAAGTAACTTTATACCTTACATAATAGTAGCAATACTACCCAATATAAATTATACCAAACAAGAACTCCTAGTAACTCCTGTAGTCAAAATTGTATTACTATAAGTATATCATTTGCACACGAAAAAACATAGGTATCAGTAGCCTGTAGTTTTGTATAAAATCTTAATATGAAGACCAATTGTAACTATAGTTCACCCTAGAATGCAAACTATAAGAGACCATGACATACTATTATTAGAAAATAAAGCAGTCAGTGATATTTCACCTTCTGGAAATGTAATCCAAACCATTAGATTAGCATTCAAAGCCCCCCCCTCTCGATTTATTTTATGTAGGCTAATAGCTTTTGGTGGTATTTAAGGAGTTTTGATTTCTTGTAGAAACTATACCACAACAGTACAGTATTTTATCTCACCTGTTGACAAGCTAAATGAAGGTTGTTGATGCCTGTCGTCTCCTGCTTGATCTATCTGCACCTTCACTTACTGCTGTTTCCGTAAAAGAGGAAACACTATTCGACGGGTGACCAGCCTTCAACACAACAGAAAAGTTATCTGAGGACAACGCCTTCCTCTAACCTCCTCCTCCTCCTCCTCCTCCTCCTGGACACATCTCATGAATAATTCTACAATTGCTCAACCGTATTTGGCCAGCATGTTTTGCCAGTTTGATCTTGTTCATTATAATATATAAAACACACTCTAAAAACTTCCCTACCCCATTTTTTGTACATGAGTGTCTCTAATCTACAGAAGGAATGAGAACTAATAAAAAATAACACTGTGTTTTGACCCTGTTGACCAATTACTGCTCTGCTATGCTATTTATGTTTGAAGTTTCTGGAGAAGTGCTGCTGCAGTTTGTAATTAAAAACACAATTTCTTTTTTTTTCTGTTGGCAATGTTTAAGATTTTTATTGTTTTGGTTTCAACTTAATTATGACCATAGCTTTCCCTAAAAGGCACAAGCCTTCCTTTCCTGCGGAAACTTTTCCGATGGGTTTTAATGAGCATAAGCCAGTCCTTAAGAAGAGAGCTCTGCCTCAGAGCAGACGGCGCTGGGTGGCAGGGAAGAAGAAGGGATGGTGCGGACCGCTGCTGCTGAGACGTGACTCTTTGTTGGACGTCCTGCATGTGAATTCATTTCTTCTTTTCGGCCTTCTGTGCAGACTTGGTGACCTTTCCACCAGAGGCGAGCTTCTTGTCAACCGACTTGATGACACCGACAGCCACGGTCTGCCTCATGTCACGCACAGCAAAGCGACCTTAGAGGTGGAGATGGACAGAAGACAGAAACAGAGGAGTGAATGAGAGGCTGAAACGATGCCTTTGATATGAGTAATGAGCTGGTGAATATACAGTGTGCATTATACTAAAGATCAATACTTTTAACTAAGTAATTGAGCACAAACATTACCAGTAGAAATGTTCATGATTCACAAGGCCATACATTAATGATAGCAATCATATACATCTATACAGAAACAAAGCTGCCCACTTAGTCAATTACTTTTCAACCTTTTTATTGAAACACTGGCCCAAGCTAACAAAGACTTCCAAAGACTGCTTTGGAAGGAATATCCATATATATAATCTTAAAGATTACTGCCTGTCAGGTCAGCTGAGGCATCTTGTGTCTTGGTGTGACCTAGCCTATGAGGCTATGTGGAAAGACATTGAGTTATCTTCAATGGACATACAGTACCTATACAGCCAGTATTGGGCTGGCCCAGCACAGTTAATGAAGCACTACAGCTTCAAAATCAATGGGTTGTTTTTCATTGAAAACTGCTGAGCTGGCCGGCATATGATTTGCACTTCCTACCAGCATCACAAGCCCATAAGTACAGTTCAGACAATGGACCGAGCAGGACATCACCATCTTTCCGAATAATACCAAATGGAGTCCTAAATAATTTTGAGAATTGACGCCAGTCTGGGCAAAGACGATTTTACTGGTACCTACTATACAGATCTGCCATTTCTTTTTTAAGCACATAAGGATCCCTGAATCGGCTGAGCCCTCAAAATAACCTTTTTATGTTTATAATAAAAAAACACCAAAGGCCTCATAGGTAAAGAATACAAGTGCTTCACCTCAATGAATACAAATCATTAAAAGCTTATAGAATACTAAATTAATGTTTTTGTCCTATGTGAAAGTGTTATAACAATAAGTGACATAAGATATTTTAACAGCACAACCCAAGTAAATTATGTATATAAGACACCAGAAATGTATTTGAATCATAAATAAAAACAGAAAAACAGCTGCTCCAGCTCCCAAACTATCGCTCTTTATCCAAACAACCCTCTGTCAGGCTTTTTGGAGAACATACATTATATAAACACATTTAAAGCTCTATTAGTGGATTTTTTTTTTTTACCAACAACCTCACAACACATCTAACATTAGCAGTTAGCACCATATAAAGTTGCTATGGTGAACATATTGCAGTGGCTTTATTACTGAAAACAGCTACCTGCAGTTGATTTGGGGGCCAGAAAACAACAATTAGCTGAAAGATGCTAAAACGCACAGTAAGAGCAGATTCGGGGAATACATTATCTGTAGTCATTTAATGCATTATTAATATAAAAACATCTAGGCTGTCAAAGTTAACGTGTTATTGCATTAATGGCATTCATTTTTTTAATGCAATAGCAAAGGTTCTATGGACTGGAGTCTCTGAACGTGTCCAACGCAGGTTGAATGCGCATCAGCAGGTCTGTGTTATAAACTTCTGTTGTATGAAATATCTGTAGCAGGTCGTCACTGGGCTGCATTTTTATAAACTATGATCATTTGGTTGCAGGTAACAGCTCTCGTCCAGACGCAGTCTCACTCCCACTTCCTCTCCCTGCAGCTCTCATACTCATAGACCTGAATATCCAGTAACTACTATTTTCAATTGTGGGAGGCAGAACGATACTTTGCAACTTCAGCGTAAAGGATTGCGAGGTTTTGAGTAGTATCTGCTGCCTTTCGTTTGACCGCAGCTGCGCTCGCTCAACGAAGCAACTTTGACTGGTTTGGAAGTGCTGTGGGTGGAACATGGAGTGAGACAGAGTGGTCACTACAGATGCATACACTGTGGAGGGAATTATTTTCACTAGACATTATGACCAGAGAGATTTAAATACAACGGACTTTAACAGATTTTACCGGCTAAAAAATTACTTAATTAACGTATAATGGAAACACTGCTATGAGGGTTTCCGGACAATAGTTGTTATTATTTATTGGCGGTAATTGATTTCCAATAATAAATATACATATATATATATACACACATTTGGATAAAGCAAGCATATTTGTCCACTCCTATGTTGATATTAGTATTACAGTAAATACATATATCCCTTAGAAATATCCCTTTAAGGTACATTTTGAACAGATAAAAAAAATGTGTGATTAATTGCAGATTAACAATGGACGATCATGCGATTAATCGCAATTAAATATTTCATTCGATTGACAGCCCTAAAAAATTGTGATTTGTGCAGCTTTTAAATATACCTTTTTTCACAGCAGACGTTTTGACTTGTCATAGTAGGCGTAACTGGTATACCAGGGCCTTTAAATCTGCACCCCAAAATAGAGTGCAACCATCGTTAACATTATCAGTAACACCTCTGCCTGTCCCGCTATGACATGTCAAAATGTCATTGCACGCCGTGTAAAGGGTCTAGAACTAACTATCAGGCCACAAGAAAAAAGCGTTTGACTCACCCAGTGGAGGATACTGGGAGAAGCTCTCAACACACATGGGTTTTCCAGGCACCATGGTGATGATGGCGGCGTCTCCAGACTTGAGAGCCTTAGGGTTGTCCTCAAGCTTCTTGCCAGAACGGCGGTCGATCTTCTCCTTGAGCTCACTGAACTTGCAGGCAATGTGAGCGGTGTGGCAGTCCAGCACGGGGGCGTAACCCTGGGAGATCTGACCGGGGTGGTTCAGGATGATGACCTGCAGAGAGAGGAGGGCGGTCAAAAGAGCAACATCTAAGGATTTGGACTGGTTGGTGCTGGATACCACGGAGTTATTCTCCCAGAAGAGTGGATGGAGGTAGACTGACTGCTGTGTGGACTAACAGGGACACTAAATAGTGTTGTTCACTGTTCATTCTGCTGCGTGATAGCAGCCTAAATTGAAGGGGAAATATACTTTTCCAGACATAAATAGTTAAGTACACTTAGAAATAGTAATAGATTCTAGAGATTTAGGGACTTTTGTTGCATGCCCCTCTCTCTCCCCATGTCGTACTGTCCATCTGCACACTGTCGACTGTAAAATAACGTCACAATAAAGTGACATTCACAGAGCATTTTGCTTCCTTAATCAAGTAAAGCACCTCCATATTTTTGGCGGACTCGCAAGTGACAAATTGAAAAAAAAAGCTATCCTGAGTTTTTGTTGTGTACGGGTCAAACTCCAAAAACACTGGATCCGGCATTTCCCATAATGCAACTCAATAGTGTCTTTCATTGGACCCATCAGAGCAACAGAAGTTATTATACAACTGCATTTACAGACTGAGTCGTAGTCATTGTGACACGTCAACTAAATATGATGTGTAAAATGTCCCTTTAATTTATAGGAAAGTAGTATTTTGACCAAATCCTAACTCAGGCTTCACATACTAGCTTGATAAACTTTAATTATGACTGAAAACTAGCAGATTTCCATTATTGAGAGAAAAGCAGTTTTGTTTGCTAATTGTTTATTGGTTGGAGTTTGTAGTAACAACTGATTGATTTCCCACTGTGTGAATGTAATGAGAATTGGGTTAGCTGAGGCAAATAAATAAATAAAAAGCTCCAATAAAACCAATAGGTCTGGTGTGTTCTGTTTTGGTTTCTGTATCTACTTCATACAAACATTCCTGAGACTCACTTGCGCGGTGAAGTTGTCAGCTGCCATGGGTGGGTCGTTCTTGCTGTCGCCAGCCACGTTTCCACGGCGGATTTCCTTAACGGACACGTTCTTGATGTTGAAGCCGACGTTGTCACCAGGAAGAGCTTCAGTCAGAGACTCGTGGTGCATCTCCACAGACTTCACCTCAGTGGTCAGGTTGGGGGGAGCGAAGGTGACGACCATACCGGGCTTCAGGACACCGGTCTCAACGCGGCCGACGGGGACAGTTCCAATACCTGAGAGAGCAGGAGGCAATATGTTGCTAGAACGCTTTTCAGTTAACTTCAAAATAAATAAAAATTAAATTAGCAGAGGTTTTGATGGCCACTTTACTGTGAGAGCTGAGTAAGACATTAATGAAGGGCTTGTAGCAGTTGTAAAGTAAATTATCACTCACACATTTTGTCAGTGTTTCTCTGCAGCCATCCATTTGATTATTTGTGATTTCACAGAGTTTGAAACGTACAGTGGTGAAATTTAACTAAGTACATTTACTCATGTACTGTACTTAAGTACACATTTGACGTACTTGTACTTTAAGTTTTTAATGCCACTTTCTACTTCTACTCCACTACATTTCAGAGAGAAATATTGTACTTTTTACTCCACTACATTAATCTGACAGCTTTGTTACTAGTTACTTTACAATTACGATTGTTTTTGCACACACGACGATTATAAAATACAATGTTTTATTGTAAATTTAACTACCCGACAATATATAGGCCTACGAGTACAGCTGAAATGATAAGCCAATTAAACACAAGTGTTTGGATTGTTTTCAGTTTCTAAAATGTGAGGATTTTTCTGCATTGAGTACTTTTAATTTTAACACTTTAAGTACATTTTACTGATGATACTTACATACTTTTACTTAAGTAACATTTTCAATGCAGGACAAAGTATTTACATAACTGTGTGGCATTAGTACTTTAATTTACAGGTATAGTAAATTATGTTAATACAATACACTTTCTGTCAAATTCAGCAAACGGTCACGGTCACCTAGCTCTCTATTTTCTGTGTGCGCAGAAAGAAAAAAAAAATCCTGTGTTAATACACAGCCCTTTGAAGGCTGTGTAAATAGAAAACAAACAGAAAGGAGAGCATGAGCCACAAAATACTATTCCAGCCAATCGGCAACAGGCAGTGATGGTTGATGGTGAGGGGGGGGGTGGCGCCAACATGTGAATGTGCCGGCTGGCCAGTAGTTATCTGTCCATGAATCTGGGGGGGCGGAGCTTCTAAAGAAGGGGTTATTTTTGTTTGACAGTTGAGTTCAAATATCAACAATCTTTGGGCAGCATCGCTTACTGCACCTTTAAGTAAAGGATCTGAATACTTCTTCCACCCCTGGAAATGTATACAGGCTGTCTGGCCTGGTCCTGCTACAAATAAAAGAGTAACATGGTAGTATGAATACATGTTAGGTCTGGGAATTGGCATAGTTTGTGTATACCTGTATATCCAATTTCACCTCTGTGATAAGCCTGTCTAAACTAGTTGAAAAGAGGTCTGGATCCACTCCCAGAATTTGTCCTTCCGCAAATATTAGAGGCTGTGTATACACGGTGTGACGAATCAATCAGGACTCTCTGATTTCACCACAAGCTGCAGTTGTTACTGTTGTTGGTGCAACTTTCAGGATGTCAGGTGAGAAACTCGACTCTGTGCCTCTTTCATTGGTTTTGATCTTTTGTGATCTCTTTTGTTAGATAGCATGGACTTAAGTAAGTACAAGTGTTGGTTGCCCATCGTGGGTTTTGTTTTGATAGGTCAATTAAACCTTTTTTATAATAATAAATAATAGACATTTCAGGCTTCATGTATCTGTGTTAAAGTAATAGCTTTTTGTCATTTGGAGAGTTTTCTGTACATATATCCACAAATCCCATAAGGCTTCATTCAGACAGAACAAGATAGAGTTACGGGGCCACAATGCACGCATGCAACTTTGCTACGCAGGTGGGAGGCGTGGCACCACTAGAGAACTACAGTGACCTGGAAAGTAATGATACGAAGGAAGAGGAGTGTTTTCTGTTCTGTCACATGATGCAACAGCAATGTTCAAAAAACATTTTTATGCCATTGAAGCCTTGATTCATGATGATCAGTGGCAAGGGAGAGGCTCATTCTGCATCTACAGTAAGACAAGCAATTTAATTAATTACAAAGAAAATTGTGCTGCCTATTTTATAATGTCCGACACAACCTTAAATTGGGATTTAATTTCTATTTACTCTAATGCCTTTATAAAACATTTGACTGGATATTCATAAACTGGAGAGAGATTGCTGGATGGGTTATTATGGTGACTGTACAAGTTGTTTTTAAGACTCTTGCATAGTGAGGGAAAAAAATCTATTTGCATAGACTGATTTGATGTGAATATTCTTGGCTCATTTTCCATGTTTCTTGGCTTACTAAACAGACTTTTTTGTATGGGAGATGATAATTACAGAATTTGATTTAGACTTGTGATGTGTTTGAAAAAATACGGAAATGTTACCGGATCTGACCTAGTAAGATTGATGATTGCTGTGCCTGGCTTCAAAGTGCAATCAGTCATAAGATTAGTTTATATTTGCATGGTGGCGTGGTAGCTCAGTGGTTAGCACTGCTGCGTCACAGCAAGCACTGCTAAGTACTCCTCCCACCTTAAAGACACACATGCTAGGCCATTGCCCTTGACGTAGGCACTGGCATTACAACTAAAGTTGGTCCTGGGAGGCCGGACTTTGGCTCCTAATTAGTTAGGATGGGTTAAATTCAGAGGACTTGTATGTGTAAATTGATAAACATATATGTATATGTATATATTGACAAATAAAGGAAATATTAGAAATGATTATTAGACAGGTAGGCAGACCTAAAATATAAGATGTAGAAAGTAGTGCCCAATTCGACTGACATTGTACTGCTTCCTTTTCCCTTAAGGTGCATGTTATTATGAGGTGACATGACATTCCTTACCGCCAATCTTGTAGACGTCCTGCAGGGGCAGACGCAAGGCCTTGTCTGTTGGGCGGGCTGGGGGCAGGATGGAGTCCAGAGCCTCAAGCAGGGTAACGCCAGAGGCACCGCCCTCCTTACGCTCGATCTTCCAACCCTTGAACCAGCCCATCTAAAATGGAGTGCAGAAACAGTGACAGAAAGAGACGGAAGACAGAGAAAGTAATGGGGTAAGAGAAAGAACAATGATTAGTTCAAGAGGATTAATTGATAAGAAAATCCAAGAAATGCACAACGCATTATCTTTTGACAGAAATGATATAAATCTGAGTCACTGTCACAGATGTTGGATGGACTGATTTACCTACCAACCACAACTACAGTATGTTGACTAGAGCTTTCCATGTAATAAGTCACTCACCTTGTCACTGGCCTCCAGCATGTTGTCTCCATGCCACCCAGAGATGGGGACAAAGGCAACAGTGGCGGGGTTGTAGCCAATCTTCTTGATGTAGGTGCTCACTTCCTTGGTGATTTCCTCAAAACGCTTCTGGCTGTAAGGGGGCTCGGTGGAGTCCATCTTGTTGACTCCGACGATGAGCTGCTTCACACCCAGAGTGTAGGCCAGCAGGGCGTGCTCACGGGTCTGGCCGTTCTTGGAGATACCGGCCTCAAACTCACCAACACCAGCAGCAACAATCAGCACAGCGCAGTCAGCCTGAACAGAGAGAATTTTGAAGTACATACATATTACACAAGTGATGAGGCAGCAGACAATAGATTAGGTCAAAGGTGTGTCTTTACCTGAGAGGTACCAGTGATCATGTTCTTGATGAAGTCCCTGTGTCCAGGGGCATCAATGATGGTCACGTAGTACTTGCTAGTCTCAAACTTCCACAGAGCGATGTCGATGGTGATACCACGCTCACGCTCAGCCTTCAGTTTGTCCAGCACCCAGGCGTACTTGAAGGAGCCCTTTCCCATCTATTGTGGTTAAAACAGGAAATTAAATGGGACAAAAGTAGGAATCAGCCAGAAAAGTTAAACTGAAGATTAGTTTAGGTAGTTAAGATACCTTAGTTTGGGGAACATAAACATGTTTTAGACCCTTTTTTTCACTTAGCAAAATAAGCCAAATTGCTAAATACTTTAGTGACAGTTTGCCTAAAATGGACCATAAAGTTCCTGATTTACATTTTGAAATATCAAAGGAAATAATTGGTAAACAGACCTAAGAGTTTGACTAAACATTAAATGCCCATTTTAACAATTATCAGTAAGTTATAGTTTTAATGCAGATCCCCTTTATTTATATTATCATTTGTTTGAAGCTGTTAATCATTTTACAATATCTTACAATGTTCAATTCAAATGTCAACTTTGTGTATAAGCCTGTTTTAACAAATCAGTGTTTATATAGGCTTTAAACAGTATGTGATTGAGTTTTAGGTCAGTGTCCAAATATTTGTGTATAATCTTTCATATGGATTTCTACTTGTTCTATTTACTAAAATAAATACTCATAGTAAAATGGAAATAATTTCATAATTGAGTACTTTATATATTCTTATTTTCCACTTCTGTAATAGCTGTATGAATCCATAACACATTGAATTTTAACTTTTATGCAAGTTAAACAGATTTTACCAGGGATATTTTCAGTGTTGTTGCAGTAATACGGACAGTACGTGTCTTTAAACAGTAGGTGGCAGTTTTAACCAAGTAATATCAGTGAGCAGTTTCAGCCACCGCACCCGTTTCCCACATATCTTAAGACGCTATAGTCTTTGACCTTTATGGTCTCATTCGTATGTGTCCTTTGCTGTAATTCTCATTTAATAACTTATATAGAGGCTGATGTCTCAAACACCGACCTCCGCGGCTTCCTTCTCGAACTTCTCGATGGTCCTCTTGTCGATTCCTCCGCACTTGTAGATTAGATGACCGGTGGTGGTGGACTTGCCGGAGTCGACATGGCCAATTACCACGATGTTGATGTGAATCTTTTCCTTTCCCATTTCGATGTACTGGTTATAAACACGGGGAGCAGTTATAGTTACATTAAAAGGCAATATTTTAGGTTTAAACTCATCTCCAAAATGGGGTGAGCACACCGGGAGGTCATTATGACTTTAGCTAATGTTAGTTAGCGAGCTGCTGGCCTTTACATTACGTTAATCTGATTAAAGAATACCATGGGGAGTAGTTCCGTTGATATTTAATTGAAAAATGTTTCTAAAGTGTAAATGTCTAAAAAGCGGGAGATCCGTGGGGACCACTACATCACATGACTCATTTAATCGAAAATCAGTTTGACACCTTTCTTTAACTGTCTATGGTTGACACACGATAGTCCATGTTTTTTTGAAACGTGACTTATCTTTGTAACAACTGCGGCATAAGCAGCTGACGTTAGCTAACGTCACGTTGCCGGTCACTTCGTATTAAACCGAATATAACTAACGTTAGCTGTATTACATGCGTCAATACAGATTAATTGACTTCAGTGAGACATGACAGATTGGGAAATTCGACATTATGGGAAACTCTTAGCTATAACTTATTTTCGGTGCTCGTGCACGTCACCGGAAAGGCGACACTGGTGAGTCACGCGCCATGTGCTCGATAACGGGATGCCGGGCTTCTCGGCCTCCATGTTGCGCCGGGAGCGCAGAGCCGCCATGTTACCGACTGATGCAAGCGCGCAACCGACACATACAGCCACAGCAGTGTGCGCGTTCACGACGGTAGACATAAAGGACTACCATGACTGGCAGAAACACATTTGAGAAATAATGTACAATTCGATGTTCCCAATTAACGTTTTTGTAACGTCACTGTATTAAAGCCCTGTTAAGACAAAGACAAATAAGTCGCGTACTATACAAGGTTTGTATAGTAATACAAGATGTGAACTCCATGTTTACCTTTTATGTGCACCTCAACATTTAAAAAAAACAAAAAAAAAAAAAAAAAGTCAAGCAGGCTCTGATTTAGTCATGATGCAGACTTCCTGACATTGTAGCCAAACCTGATGCTAAATTTCCCTGGCCTGAACACTACCGCAGCTCCTGTATATTAACATGCATTTGTATGTACATACATGCATTTTTAGTTTAGCTTTAGGAGTGTGATATAAAGGATGACTTCACTAACCTGTGCCCAGCAACTAAAGATGTCCTGATTTAGAGCGGAGGGGAAAAAAGGACAGAATGTGATGAGTCCCGAGTTTTTATACTGAGCCAGAAGAGATGGGGGGGGGCTGTGCATTCTCTTGTTGCTGTCAGACTAGAATACGGAGTGCCATTGGCTGGGGTGGCATAATTCCTATCGAGGCGATTGGATGACGAGTGCATCACTGGACACAGATAGCATAGTCAAAAACAGTTGCACCACAGAGCTGCTTGCCTGTGACAGCCACAAACCATACCAACTGCAACACAGTAAAGATAGACAAGCCAATTTCAATTTTTTCAAAGACATTTATTTTATTAGTTACCAGCAGCTTTCTTTCCAATTAAATTTGTGGCATTTTAACAACAACATTTCCAACTTAAACTTAACTGAGAAGAGGCACTGTCATGTGATTCAGGTAAGTGACAATGCCACGTAGTTCTTTTTTCCTGCGAAAACTTTTGCGATGGGTTTTAATCAGCATAAGCCAGTCCTTAAGTAGCGAGCTCTGCCACAGAGAAGATGATCCAGGGTGAGGGCAAGACAGGGGGGAAGGAGTGGCCCGCTGCTGCCGGCACACATCTTGTTGCTGGATGTCCTGCACGGCCATTCATTTCTTCTTCTGGGCCTTCTCTGCAGCCTTAGTTGTCTTTCCGGATACGTCCTTGGTCTCAACAGCCTTGATGACACCAACAGCCACTGTCTGCCTCATGTCACGCACAGCGAAACGACCTTGAAGAAAAGATGTGAGCAGTTAGTTCACCAGATCATCATTGTCTCCTTTTATCATCAAGCATTTCTAAAATCGTGTATATAGCAGGCTTTCAAGTACATACCGAGGGGAGGGTAGCTGGAGAAGGACTCCACAACCATGGGCTTCTGTGGGATCAGTTTGACAATGGCGGCGTCTCCAGACTTGACAAACTTAGGGGCGTCCTCAAGCTTCTTGCCAGAACGACGGTCAATCTTCTCGATGAGCTCACTGAACTTGCAGGCAATGTGAGCTGTGTGGCAATCCAGCACAGGGGCGTAGCCAGCGTTGATCTGGCCAGGATGGTTCAGGATGATGACCTGTGGACACATTTTGAATTAGAACTCTAGCAAATTTGCCCAAAACTGGAAGCTATTCAATACCCTTTAAGCTTTTAAAGTTCACAATACCAACCTGGGCGTTGAAGTTGTCAGCTCCCTTGGGTGGGTCGTTCTTGCTGTCGCCAGCCACATATCCACGACGGATTTCCTTCACGGACACGTTCTTGATGTTGAAGCCAACGTTGTCACCAGGGACAGCCTCGGTCAGAGTCTCGTGGTGCATCTCCACAGACTTCACCTCAGTGGTCAGGTTGCAGGGAGCGAAGGTGACGACCATACCGGACTTCAGGAGACCGGTCTCAACACGGCCGACGGGTACAGTTCCAATACCTGAGAAAAACAATTGTGGTTTTAAGTACTCAAGAAGACCTGACAACTGAAAAGCTGTAGTTCAAGTAATCTTTTGGTAAATAATCTTAAATTTAGTAAATAAAAAGAAAAATCAGTTTTACCGCCAATTTTGTAGACATCCTGCAGGGGCAGACGAAGGGGCTTATCGGTGGGGCGGGCTGGAGGCAAGATAGCATCCAGAGCCTCCAGCAGTGTGGTTCCACTGGCATTACCCTCCTTGCGCTCAACCTTCCATCCCTTGAACCAGGCCATCTGTAGACAGTCAGAGAGAAATTGGTCAGTTTTCCATCAGGTAAAATTAGTCCATGTTCTCAATCATGTGGTTAACACAAGTTAGGCACCACAAGGTAATATTTCCTCACCTTCTCACTGGTCTCCAGCATGTTGTCTCCATGCCACCCAGAGATGGGGACAAAGGCAACAGTGGCGGGGTTGTAGCCAATCTTCTTGATGTAGGTGCTCACTTCCTTGGTGATTTCTTCGAAACGGGCCTGGCTGTAAGGGGGCTCGGTGGAGTCCATCTTGTTGACTCCAACGATGAGCTGTTTCACACCGAGGGTGAAGGCCAGCAGGGCGTGCTCGCGGGTCTGGCCGTTCTTGGAGATACCGGCCTCAAACTCACCAACACCAGCAGCAACAATAAGCACGGCGCAGTCAGCCTGAAAGTTAATATTCAGTAGTTTAGTACACCAACAAGATGCAAATGGTGTTTAAACTTTGGTCTAGCCATGTATTAAAATGTAACTTACCTGAGAGGTACCAGTGATCATGTTCTTGATGAAGTCCCTGTGTCCAGGGGCATCAATGATGGTCACGTAGTACTTGCCAGTCTCAAACTTCCAGAGAGCGATGTCGATGGTGATACCACGCTCACGCTCAGCCTTCAGTTTGTCCAGCACCCAGGCGTACTTGAAGGAACCCTTGCCCATCTGGAGAGATAAATTAGGTATATTTGATCAATTTTTTGCTTCTATTAACAGTTAGAAGGAAAGGGATGTAGCATAAAAACCAAATGTAAACAAGCCATTTTATATGCATATTAGAATCCAATATGTACATAATTAGAAACTTAACGATTAAAGTAGTCAAGGTCAATTACAATACCCAATAAATTAACTGCCTGCCTATTACTTTCTTTAATTACTTTTTACATAATACAAACATTACTTGTACCTTTTACATTTGATGACATTTTAGTAGGAAATTATATTTTGTCTTTGTACACCAGCTAGAGGCCTCTATTGAAGTGCACTGTCACCATAAACGCTGTTTGCGTTAAGCCACACCCCTGCGTGCGCGCACACGCTGCCTCAATCTGGTGCCGGGCAGTAGGGCTCAGAGTGGGCACGCTGACGCCGCCATCTTGGCTATTGAGTGTACGTTAACGGTCAGAAAGATGAAGCCAAAAAATACGATTTTAACTGCTCACCTCAGCTGCTTCCTTCTCGAACTTTTCGATGGTCCTCTTGTCGATTCCTCCGCACTTGTAGATCAGATGACCGGTGGAGGTGGACTTGCCGGAGTCGACATGGCCAATGACCACGATGTTGATGTGGATCTTTTCCTTTCCCATTGTTGTAGTTTCTGTCACGAAAAAAAGCTTTCGTTAAGAAGCTTGCCATCATTATTAGCAGATGAACATTCGAGTTTCGCATTTAACTAGCTATAGAGCGCGATAACGTTATATTGAACCATGAAATACCGGGCCCAGCTTAATATTAACACCGGTTTGGCAGTAGCTCATGCTAAGTGATTGAACCAGCCACATAAAACGGTCACATTTCGAAAATACATAGCTACTTAACACTCATTAACATTACTAGCTAATTAGCCAATAATCGGTTACGGGATTTTAGCAGTTAACGTTAACAGGGCTAACGTTAACAGGCTGCTGCTAGGCCTCACTCGGCCAAAAGCCAGAGACACGTGTTACTCCATTGGCCACGTCGTATAAAGTTACAAAGACTGCCAAATATTCAGGAGCTGATTTCGTCCAGCACCTGTCACTGGATATTATTTGCAGTTGTTATAAAGAGGCTATAGAAGAAACGCCAGCCTAGCATCCCTGTCTGCTTTCCAGCCTCCTTTGTTCTTTTCAACATTCACTCCTCCATGAAACCGCTTTATCAAAAACTTCAATGCAAGATTAAAAAAAAAAACTCATTACGACACTTGCATCAAGCGGGTTAGAAATAGAAAACGACAAGTATTAGCATTCCTTTAACATGTTCTGCCAATTCCGTTAAAAAAAGCCACAGGTTTGTAAAGTTTACGTTACATAACGTTAACAGATGAAGTTTTGGCTAAAACCAAATGTTCAAAGGGAAAACTCAGCTAAATGTTACGAAACATTCAACGACCTGATTCGTGCTCTACCGCTCCCACCGTATTGACTCAAATTTAAACTTACCGGTGTTTCTGGGTTTTCACGGCCAAAGCTGCTGCCCCTAGCCAGGTAACAGAAAGAGGAAGTCAAGGGTTGGAGTGGGGGTTTTATACTGAATGGGAG
The DNA here is from genome assembly GCF_031162955.1 of Sander vitreus. Lineage (NCBI taxonomy): Eukaryota > Metazoa > Chordata > Actinopteri > Perciformes > Percidae > Sander > Sander vitreus. The sequence continues at coordinate 7,345,708 of NC_135868.1, forward strand.
GCGGCCTGACTTCCCGTCGGCCTCCCCGGTACAGACCCTGCAAATCACACACATTCCTGCAAAAACGTCAGCACGCCACCGGATGAACCGCCTGAAACATGTATGATGTCTCACATTATTTTACATCCATGGTCTTACCAGGGACTGTGCAGTTTAGTTTAACATTGAAACTAACAACAGGGACACTATTATGGTGTTGATAACAGTATCAATTATACAAAAACAGGGTGTAAAAGCACACAATTGATCGTGTTGCTGAGCGGTTTATGGTTTGAACCGAAACTCCCTCGACATTCATCGATCAGCTGGTCGACATGAACGAAGTTGTTTTTTTGTATGAAACAAAAAATATATTAAAAGATTCCTTGATATGACTTATTTTTTATCCATTAAAAAACTATAAATGATATCATGCTGAAGAAATTAAAAAAAACATCCACTTAATACCATCCACATTCCAAGTGTTGGACATAATGAAGTTTGAAATGTATTATAAAATAAATAATCATTACCAGATACAGCTTCACCCAGTTATTAATATGACAAATGTTTCATAGAAAAAAGGTTGGGAGGACAGAGTGTATTTCAAACTGAAAATTTCAAAAACACATGCAAAGACACACAAAATGTTTTTTAATAATAGCCTATGTAATAACGATATTAATAGAAGTTATTCATCATTCACAGGTTGTATGTTTGGTTGTGTAAATAACATAGCCTATAGATGATACAGATGATTCTCTCCACACCGGGAAGTGGATTTTTTTTTTAAATCATTAATTAAAAAATAAAATCACTATTTACAGATCTACCACAAAGCCCTCACACCCACCTTCTGGTAATATTGGGACGACTCATCAGCCTGAAGAGATTATCTCAATCCGACATTTGCATTCAAACAGAGCCCAGACCCTGAAAAGATTAACTCAGGCTGTTTTTAAGACACCCTATCTTGCTGGTCGTTTACATTTACAACAGACGCATATAGGCTACACAAGTGTTTGATTAAATTAAAAGTGATGTTCTCAGGGTGAAGTGTATTTCAGGGTCAGCTGCTTAACAACCAAAAACATAGTGGGAAATAAGTATCAACAACCACAAAAACGTGATATCTTATAACGTCTCTCCTTTGTTAACTTTGCTGTGATTTTTATCAGCGTATTCTCCTTTGAATCATTTATTCATTCAAATATTTGATTTTTTACACAATCTCACCCATATTCACATCTTAAAGCTGCCCACTGCAACCTGTAAATGTGATTATGAATTAGACTGGGTAAAGGCCTGTTTTGTCACTTGGATGCTACTTGGGGGTCAAGAGGTCAGATTCTGCCTCTTCTTCCATCAATGTGGCATGTTGCCCAGTATAGAGGCAGCTGGCATCCCCTGGCACACACACACACACACACACACACACACACACACATGCTCTGCTTTCCCTGCAGTTCAGGTAACAGCCACTTTAACTTGACAGCTGCTGCTTTCACTCAGCGCAGAGAAGAGAGCGACCACGAGAGGAGGAAGCAGAGAGAGGCAAGCCGGGGGGAGATATGGGGAGGAGAGGGAGTTGTTAGGATGTCTGAGGGGCAGAAAGAGAGTAGAGTCATAAAGAGTGAGTTTAAAATGTGTGTTGTTTTCTCAGCTGCAGTCATAGACGGAACGTTCGTTATTAATTATTTATTGTAAAATGATTGTAAATAAATCCCTGTTAAATGTCGGATACATGCCGTGCTTTTGTATGCATGCAAACAAACAGGTTCTGCTGTTTGTTTGCATGCATACAAACAGGTTCTGCTGTTTGTTTGCATGCATACAAAAGCACGGCTTTTTTACTGCTTTACGTAATTCACATATATAACCGATTGACTGACTGAGCCACGCCTTTCTCTCACAAAGCATAATGTACTTTTAAATGTCTTCTGACTCCACCAGTTGCCACAATGTTGAGCAACTGCTATTCCTAAATTTGGATTAGCATTTAAAGTAAAATGAGCAACACTGACACTTATTTAACAGGGTGAAGTTTTCAATCTTAACTTGAAAGGCATACACAGCTTTCCTGGCTTTTGATTTCACTTTGGAAGGCCAGATAAGAAATTAATTTTTTAACACATAAGCAAGTCTAAATGGTAGCTTAGATTAGTTGTAAACCATATGTAACTTTCTCTTAGTTGTAGGCTTCATGGGATATGAGAAAAGTAAACCAGCCACATTTTACAGTGACAGCGCTATCAGTCTCTCTGTCAATTGGTTTGAAACAGATATGTAGGGGAAAATGGAAAAGCTAAAGTAAAGTACTACCTCAAAAATTTTACAGGAGTACCATACTTTACCATACACAAATTCACAATCCAGTAAGATAAACTAAACAACAAAGTATAGCTGAGGGGGATGTTAACAGTTTTACAGGTATACTGTATGGTCATAAAGTGTTGAAGAAAATAACACTTTTGGAAAGTCAAAGGAGCAACAAAGTCATGAGGATTCATCCTCTGGAAATCATGATTGTGCCATTAAATAGTTGTTGAGATATTTGAGTCTGGACAACTGACTAACATTGCCATCCCTAGAGTGCTACGCTGCTAGCATGGCTAAAAACACACAGCTCGATTCATGAAGCCCAGAGCAAGGTACAACAGCTGTGTTCTTATTTCATACACTGCAGTACAACAGGGTGTGTGTGTGTGAGTGTGTGAAAGGGAGAATATGATTCAACAGGCAACACGTCAGTGATGAGTCATCGGTATGAGTGGTGGTTATAGCAACGAGAGATGTGAAAATATAACAAGACTGAGAAAAACCTGTTGTTTGTTAGTACAGATAGAGAGATAGATAGATGGATAGATAGATAGATGGATAGATGGATAGATGGACGGACGGCAGACAGCACTGGTCAGCTTTGCCTCTGTTCGCTACATAAACTAGTAGAAAAAGCAATATGTTTTTAAGGCTCCCTTTAATTGTAATAATCTGCCTTAAATCATTTAAATGTACTGGTCAAGTATGTGTTCATCAAACTGGGGGAAAGCATTTCTTCATGTACCCAGCTTTCTGCTTGAGGGCATTTGTATGTTAAAAAAGGGAAAAGGAGAAACAAACTGTTGCCACAAAATTTGGCATTTGTGAGCATGGAGCCACAGTATTAATCTGAGGAGTTGTGAGATGAATTACAGAATAAGAAAGGAGACAAAACCTATAAAATCCATCCAAATTTAAAAGGAAGTCGGTTATAATTGTAAACATATGCAACTGGTGACGACGGTCGCATGAGATTATAAACCTCGTTTTAACACTCTTTTGGGAAAACTACTCGTTACTAGGTGAAAATGTGATGAGGAGTCCCAAGTACATAGTCAAATTTTAAGAGGTTATGAATTAAAATGGCTGGGGAAAACTAATCTAAGGTACAATGCACATAAGTAAACTTTTTCCACATAATTTTGGCCATATAGTATAGTATAAACAGACAATATTTTACCTTGTACAGTAAATAGACATGCTAACCAAATAAACACATTATGGGGTCCAGTTCAAACCAGTTTTTTGTGGGCAGCAGCATCAACTGATACTTTAGATTTGTCTTTATCTGCCAGTTTTAAGAAACGTGACTCGGTTTCTGTGTGGGTGCAGTGAAAAAAAAGGCTCTGATTGATTTTGATCAAAGCCAACATTCAGAAAATCCCACGGCTCCAGCATTCATGTGCACACAGTCAAGAGTTTTAGGTAACTGAATCTAAATAGCAATAGATGGCTCAGATTGTATCTGGGGTGGGGGGACAGTTAATGCAAATAAATGACATTTACAACACAACACCAGTTTCACATCTCCTGCAGTCTGCTAACCCCCCCCCCCCCGCTTCACACTTGCAAAGTATTCCCTTTTAGTGTCCAGGCTATCGTCGGCATTTGTTTCACACCCTAAGTGTTAAGGAGAGGTGTTTATGCGCAGCCTCCATGGTAGCTATATGAATAAACTCTTGGATTCTACTTTAGGGGCAGCAGGAAATTTCATTCACCCACCTGTGCCTATGACTACCTGTTGCTTCTTCCATTGTGGTTTTATACCCATATGTAGATTCTAGCTGTTGTGGATGTGTAAAGCTGTTGAAATATTATACGTGATATTGGGCTAAATAAAGCTTTTTGTCAATAATTAAGTGTATGTTTTTCTGTTCCAAATGCTTGGTTTCATTAACATTTGAGCCTTGAAACTGGTTGAAACCCCATTACATGTTAAACATGAAATTAAAAAATTTATATTTATATCTTAAGGTAAACAAATGTGCATCCTGCTTCCAACAAAATTGGTGAGGTTTCTGGTCCAGTATTTTATATGAGCTATGAATGTCGTCATTATTAAAAATCAAACTGGTCTTTTTCCACTTATGTACAGGTATGTGGTACAGCAGACACACAGGAGGAAATTGACAGGACTCCCATGCAATACAACTTAACTGAGAAAACTGATTAAAAAAAACATTTAAATAAGAGAAACAATTAGACTGAATGTACCCTCACAGGGGGTATTATTCATAATCATTTTTGTCAGGACATGATACAAATCTCGCAGGAACTAAAATGATCAATAAAACCTGGCTCAGCAATGCTGTGTTGAAAGAACAGATACGTTCCCCTGCAGCCAGTGTGTTCAATGTCTTGCTTCATGTGTTCATATACTCCTGACTTTGGAGTTGTGTTGGTGACTATTTGTGAATTTTAAATGTAAAACCGATAAATAAATGTACTACTTGTGAGACAACAGTACTAATAAATGCTACGGACTAGGACTGTGTCAACTTTCTTTTATTGAACCAAACAAATGCAATTAAATACATTAAAACATACACATGAATAAAGACATTGGGGGTAAATCCATTTTTATTTGCAGAATAAAGGCATCACATTCATGGATGGTTTTTCTATGCATTAATAATGTATTATACATTACGTTATATAAAGTGTATACTTGCTTTCTAGGACGCCATTTCTTTTTCGTAGGATGGCGAAGGCGTGCCACCCTGGGAACAAAATACTCGCTTCCAGGACAGTCAACAACTGCATTATCATGAAAAATGCATAAGCACAATGCTAACATGACCTAAGCTAACATTATTTTAAGTTGGATATAAGGTTTCAAAACACCAAGAAAAAAATACGCCATAAATAATTCACGCCATAATGTCTAAATTAGTGAAAGAGAATAACGCCATGGCAATCATTTATTATAATGCTATTAACGTTAGCTATGGTTAGCTGTTGTAAAATGTGTTATTAAGTCTTTGGTAAATATCCGAATACAACCGCCAATAAAAACAAGCATTAAGCCAGCTTCATGATTAATCGAACATCATTCAAGAGGAGTTATTTGACGAGGAGAGGGTGACGTTGTCGTGGAGTAACAATATCAATGGGTAGAAATGTTTACAGGTAATACGTGACGAAAAGGCATCGAAAAGGCAGGGCGTCGAGCGACAATTCCCGTTACACCAAACCGGTTTACAAGGACATCCGGGTCATTCATCAAACAATCTGATGCAAGCATCCGGTAACACCGGTCAATGTAATTTACATCCATGAGTGACACAATATTAGTGAAAGAAGTACTCAGAGCTTTTACTTAAAGGTCTATAATACTGGGGGGAAAAAACAAATAAAAGACGCAATACCACAGTGTAGGAATACTATTTTACAAGTAGGCTAAAAGTCGTTCAAAAATAACATAAGCTTAAGCATGTAAATAAACTTAAAGTAGCCTATCAAAAGTAAAATTACTCAGTATGCAGAATGGCCAATTTCAGAATCATATATATACTGTTGTCAGCATACTCTACAATAATACATCATATATTATTAGTTGCTTATATTATATTAATAATCTGAATCTGCAAGGTAACAAGTAACTAATGTTATGAAATGAATGTAGTGGAGTAAAACATATTGGCTTCCACAATGTAGTGCACTAGAAGTATAAAGTCGAATAAAATGGAAATACTCAAGTAAAGTGGTAACTAAAAAACCCAAATTGAATCCTCGTAATATTTGCTTTTTTTCTGTGTTGGTGTAATAAAACATTTTATCATATATTTAAATAAAAATATTCTCTCTATTTAAGAAAGGCGTTGTTTTACTGGACTGTGCACACAGACTCCTCTGACAATGTTAAAGTACATTCTTGTTCCCATTTTTCTTTCCCATACAATGTTTTCTGGTGGAAAAAACCCATTGTAGATTCTAGAAATATGACTTTTGTTAGCCTTTGTGACACAAATACAAGGTAAAATACATTAATTATGCCTTTCTTTCGTTTCTTCTGTGTTACCACATTTGATTACTTGATAGAAATGCCGTTTTTTTTTTTTTTTTATATTTATAAACATATTTCTGTTCCATTTGAAAGTTAGGAGTTTTAAAAAGTTATCTTTTAGGATTGGAAACCTTGGTTGTTCCCCATCAGTCATGATGGTGCAGTAGGCAGTGAGCCCCCTGGTGGCCCAAATTTTAATGGTATAATATATATAATAATGTAATAATGACAGAGCCCATTTGGACTGCATGTGAGTATTTTACTTGCATACTCAAGTAGGCCTACACTTTCTTGATAATACATACACACTTTTGTTTAAGTAAGCTTTTGAATAAAGGGATATTTAAAATTGTGGTATTGGTATTTTATTTCCAACACTGGTAGTACATTACCCATATGATGATCACTGATCAGGGTTATACACTACACCCAAACATATATACTTAACATGTCATGTAGCTGCTTTGATTAAGAAGTGTTATTCAAAATGTTTATCTCCATTTCAACAGTCCAGAGATCACTGCTAAAATGTTATTTGTTATAGTTGTGCCATCTAGTGGCGACAGAGAAAAATTTTGATAAAGGTATTTATTGCTGATTGAGTTTAAATTCAAGTGCTGTTGTATCAAATCTCCACAGGTGGTTCATGAAAACATCCCTACAGCTCAAGAGGACTCAGGACATAATCTGTGTGTTTACGTAAGGAGATCTACAACCTCTGCAGACAGTAAACACGGCCTGTGTTTCAGGAGGAGTCAAACAAAATCACTGATCATTGATCTAAACAGTTGTAGCTACAATTGAGGACACTGAGGACCTGTCCTTGTAGGTTTTTCCATCTGAAAATTACAGTTTTTTTTATAAAGAGTTGTGAAGGATATGTGGTATTTTAGGGTATGAAATATTTAAATAGAGTTTTTTGTCTCTTTGTTTCACTTTGTTGCCTGTAAATCTGAGTGTCATGCACATGTACGTACATTTCCTGTGTTAAAGCGCCCATATTATGCTCATTTTCAGGTTCATAATTGTATTTTAAGGTTGTACCACAATAGGTTTACATGGTTAAATTTAAAAAAAAAAACACCATATTTTTGTTACTGCACCGCTCTCTCTCACTGCTGCAGATCCTCTTTTCAGCTGGTCTCTGTTTTAGCTACAGAGTGAGACCTCTTTTCTTCTTCTTCTGTACTACTACTTTGATTGCACTCGCACATGCGCAGTAGCTCAGATGTAGATCATGTCAGCTAGCTAGCTCCATAGACAGGACTCATTCAGAAACCGTATCTCACTCAAAACAGCATGGATGGATTTTTTACAAAGTTTGTGTGTGTGGAAGCAACAGAGACACAAAAGAACACCCCAAATCCCAGAAAAAGTGTTTTTTTCATAATATAGGCACTTTAATTTGAGTTGACTGTAAAATTACAACAATCTGCAACAACGCAATAGTCTAAATAGAAATATAAAACACAGACTTCACTCTGATGCCACATATTTTAGTTTTTCTCAGCAATACAAACTTGATTCTTTTCACAATAAAACATATTTAACATATTGTACAACCTCACACACTTTCAACGCACACAGAAGGTAAATAAATTATTGCACTTTTGACATACTGCATGACTTGTCTTTTCTAATTATTGTAGTTGAAAAATGATGACACATTAAAAACACTGCAAATCCCCATATTTTTTAGAAACGTTACTCAAAAAGTAAGTCATAGTTCATCACATTTTTATTAAAAATATTCAAATCCTGGCAGTAGAAGGTGCTTAGGTTTTCTGGATGAAACTGAAACTTAAAAACCTCATCTTTCTAAATAATTGATTACAATCTCTTAGAAAGATAATTTATTACAATATTGGTACTGTACCAAATAGAAGGCCTTTGGTGTGTTTTTTCAGTCTAGAAGTGGTCAGAAACATATACAGTTGTAAACGAAGCAGCTGAAGTAAGCAAAGTGTAAGCTGTAAAGTGTTTGATTGGTTCATTATACATATGGTCCCATCTCGTTCACAGCGCAAGAAAAACTTAAAAAAACATACAAAACATAAATCATACAAATTGCTTAAAAATGAGTTTTTCTCTAACCTGGGGTGCAAATATCACTGATTATAATGTAAATATGAGTCTAATAAAAACAGTTGTACCTTAAATTACCTTTTTTATGTTTTACAACAGAAAACGGAACAAGAGAACAAGGCAGTGGTTGGTATTTTTCTACTTTAAAATCCTACTATCAAAATGTGCGTAAAATCATTTGCTTTGCTGGAATTATTGTTCAAATGCTTACCTGAGAGTAAACTTTCCAAGATATTATTGATAAAAACTCTGCAGACAATGTAAAAACACAAATCTTAAAATGATTCTTGATCCAACTATCCTGGTCCACTGATAAAAATGTTAAGCTATGCTTGATGTAAATATTGTCGGTACACCTCTCCCATTCTTCGTATTTATTGATTGTGAATACTGCATTGATTCATACATCGACTTAAAAGAGGTAGTACTCAAATCTCTTCTCCTGGGTTTAACTATATGCCACTGTCTTTTAAAGCTGTACACCATCTGCCACTTTTCTTTGCGTTTGTCAGATGTATTCACCTGAACTTTTATGTTTTATGTGGAGATGGACCTGCTCCTGTCTTTCTTAGCTTCTGCACTCTCCTCCTTGGTGCCGGCCCACGGCTGGATCTCCCCGCTGCCGAATATTGTGTAGACGAGCGCACCACCGACGTTGATCCCAGCAGCCACCCAGAACACCATCCTCCAGCCTGCCAGGGTGTGCTAAGAACCACAGAAGAAGAGGTAACATATTACTTCAGTGTCCCATTACATACAGCATTGATTCCCAACCAGGGGTACTTGTACACAGAGAGAGTGACTTCATTCTCTGCTCAGGACGCCATTGCTCCACTATATCTCGACAAACAAATATTTGTTTGCTGCTATATTAATGTTCTGAATGTCGAGTACAGCCCCTTTAAAGTACTCTATGCAGAAAATGTCCCCTGTGTCTATTCTACTTTTATGTATAATACTCGTGCATTAATGTAAAAGCAGGATTTTACTGTTGTAGTTTGTTGAGCTGGAGTTCATTTTTGTTCCATTTTGTTTCGTACTCCCACTAATGATTATTTTTCATTATGGATTAATCTGTTGATTATTTTCATTTGATTCACTTCGATTTGTAAAAATTTTGAAAAAAGTGAGAAATGCAGTCTCAAATAATAACAATTACCAGCCCACAGTGACACCTTCACAATGCTTGTTTTGTCCAATCAACAGTACAATCCTCTAAATTACTCAAATTACAGCTTATTGGAAACCCTCACATTTTTAATGATTTATTTTTGGCAAGGACTGAGCCTCTGTATATGGGGTGCACGCACAACCAGGTGAGCTATCCAGGCACCGCATCTATATGATAATTTAGGGGACTGAAACAATAAATCCTTTTTAGAGACTTACATCCTTAGTAAAGTATCCTGTAACAATGGGTGCCAAGACTCCAGGAATGGTCCCAAATGTGTTGGTGATTCCTAGAAGTATTCCTGCATATCTGCAAGAGAAAGAGAGAGAGGTAAAATATTCTTCAGTGTTTCTTTATAATACAGAGACAGTGGAAATTAGTCTAATCATAATGTGTATCACACATACAGTATTGTACGTACAATTATGAGTCAGGAGGACCAAAACTGGAGGATTTGGCTGAAAGCTTGTCCACATCATAATATTACTGTTCAAACGTCTGAGTCTTCATCACAACTGAAACGATTAGTTGATGAACAGAAAAAAAATCTGATAACTAGTTTAAAGTTTTAGTAAATTTCCACAAATAAAGCAAAACATTCTCTGGTTTCAGGTTTGTGAATTACACGATTTGCTGCTTTTATCTGTTTCATATCTTTGTAAACTGAATATTTCTGGACATTTGAAGATGTTACCTTGAGATTCTGGAAAATTGAAATGGCCACATGCAGCCCTAATCCTAACAAATGGCAGAATATGCGAGTGGGGAAGGAGTATGGAAGGTAACACCCACCGAGGAGCGATGTCTATTTGGTTGATGTAGACTCCGGAGGCGGTTGCCCCTCCTATGGTTGTGGAGAGCGTGAGGAAGGCGACGGTGAGGATGTGGCTGCAGCCGGCGTAACTCACAGCCACGAGGAGAGCGGACGCTGGCAACACACCTGCAGAGAGGAGGGGGATGTGTGGAGAGATGGATGTTAAAAAGACGAAGGAAATAACCAGTACACTTGGAGAAAACATCCCTGGTATTCCTGGTTCTCTTTCGTTCTCTACAGTCAATGAGTAAACCATAAAACACGTTGTTTGTATATCTGGATATCTGTGTGATTCTTTCAATACTCAATCTAAACCAGATGAGGGCAGCATTATTACATTAAAAACCTGAGTCTTGAGAGATACTGTAATTTGTTTTTCTGTCTGTAATAAATGAATTTCTCCTTAAATATTTTACTTACTGACTGAAAACCAACATACCGATTCCTGTGTAGGGGACACTTCCTTATTTGTTTGTCACAAGAACATTCTGAAAACTGAGACTTTGTGTTGGACAAGTGAAAATATAATTCCCTTAGGTAAGTGTAATGATGTGTCATGTTATTGGCGATTATTCAGTTGTGGAAAACTTTACTTAAATTGTAAATGGGGCGGTACCAAAATAGAACAGTTACTTGCGTCAAAGCACCTTCACCTTTGGAGTATATAAAATCATAACCTTTACGTATTCTGAAAAATTCCTTTCTGTAGGTTACATTATTGATTTCGGTGTTGCAGATGGTCCAGTAATTACTCTAAAATGATCTTTGGTAAGTGGAAGTGTGTGTGAAGAATTTAACTCTCAGTCTCGCAGTTCAAAAGAAAGAGCGCAACAATATCAGATGATAAATCACACACACTTTCCATCAGACAGGCAGGATAACTGTAATTGATAATTGTTGATTTCCACTGTTTGTACAATACAAACAAACAGGAAAAATACAGTGCAGTCTGTGCATATTTGGACAGTAACGTGTTTATTGTTTTGCCCTTATACTCCAGCACATTGTATCCTAATTGAAAGTGTGACTATGAGGTTAAATGTGACTTCTAGCTTTAAGGGGTTTCCCTATCCTTATTGCGTGATCAGTGTGGGTTTGTATAAAAAGGGCCACAACCGCTACAGGGTTCATCAAAAGTGGTAGTAAAGAGCAACACTTTGTGCCAGAGCCAAAACAATACTGTCAAAAGTGAAATACAGACTGCACTTGTTGCACAAATGAAGTAAAATGGTCCAATGTAAATGACTTCTCTGAGTCCTTAACTTCCACATAAACATCTATCCCTTGATCTGTGACAGTCAACCAGACACAAAAGCTGTCCAATTCACACAATAAATTTAAGAAGATTTGGGTCCCTTTTACTGAGTATACATAAGGAGGAGAAAACCACGAACTGGGACCTGACCTCTTTTTTCTATTCTTTTTTGGCATGTGCATTTCCACATTTTCTTTGCTTTGAACAGAGTGTTTGCTGGCTGTTTGTCTGTTTTTTTGTTGTTGTTCTTGATGGTTGTTTTTTTTTTGGCTTACTTTGTCATGTGTATGTTCTTGTAAAATCGGCCAAAATTAAAATGTTCAAAAAAACAAAAAAACAGACACAGAAGCAATCATGCAGAACATGCAGCATATACACCTGTATACGTGTATACGTGACATAAACAAAGAGGATCTGAGAGGAAAAGTTTCTTTTACCTGCGAGTGTAAAGAGCTTGCGTACGTTGGTGATGCTGAACACCTTCCTCTCAATCAGACTGTCTGCTACGACACCTGACAGAGTCGAGAATAACCAGGCACCGAGGTATGGCAGAGCGGAGAGGAAACCATTCTGGACAGAGACACAGAGATTTTGATTTTAGAGTTGTTAAGGATTTGATGTATGGCTGTAACGAACGATTATTTTCATAGGCAATTAATATGTTGATTATTTTCCTGATTAATTGATTAGTTGTTTGGTCTATAAAATGTAAGAAAATGGTGAAAAATGTCCAATGTCTTGTTTTGTCCACAATGCAAAGATATTACATTTACTATCATAGAAGAGTGAAGAAACTAGAAAATAGTCACATTTAAAAAGCTGGAATCAAAGAATTGTTAATAATAAAAAAACAAATAATCAATTATCAAAATAGTTGCAATTAAGTTAAAAGTTGACAACTAATCAATTAATGGATTCATATTTGCAGCTCTAATTTGATGATTACAGGTAGCCTTGTCTTTGTTCAGTTTTAAGAGATGCATAAATAAGCATATTACAGTGCCCTGTCACACAGCATTGGGGCTGTAAGAGAGAAGTACAGAATGTAAGTGATGAGACCACCAAAATCATTTATGACCTTTGGTTACATTAAAAAACAAAATAGTTTGGCACACTTATTGTATTTCTTGCTGAGAGATGAGAAGATTGATGCGTCTCTTATGTGTGTAAAGTAAATATGAAACAGCAGCTGGTTAGCTTTGCTTAGCTTAAAGACCAGAAGCAGGGGAAAACAGCTAGCCTTGCTCTGTTCAAAGATTAAAAAATGGCCTACCAGAACCTCTTAAGGTCATTGATAAATATGTTTAGAAAATTTTTTCCAGTTCAGTCCCAATTCTGTTCCAAACCAGGCTGACTGATAGATTCAAACTTTAATACATCTTAAAGTTTTTTACTTTTGGAAAATATACAGGTAAGAAACCACAACTGTTTAATTTTAGTAAATTACACACAACCTTCAAACATAATTCAAGATCAATCGCTGCTTACCAACATTTCTTATTCATTTTAAAATATGAAATGTGGGAACAAATAAATTTGAACCTTACCGATTGTAGGTCAAAGTGCAAGATATTATCCATGTAGGTGGGCAGGGAGGTGAGCAGGGTGTAGTAGCTCCAGTTTGAACACATCTGAGTGACGATGATGGCCCACAGAGGGACCGACAGCAGCATGGGCAGCACGGGCACGGACCAGCCATGACCTGTACCCTGCAGGTGCATGACAAAATCTTTAGAAAACACTACACGTGTGACGAAAAAACCTTAGTTATCACTGATATTATGATACCAAAAAAAAGATTATTAAACAGATTTGAACAGGTTTTAAATGTTAGGAAGCAAGTAAACTTAAAATATTACATACATTGATTGACAGGAAAGCTTTCACTACATACTTTGCCAATTTGAATCCAGCTCTGTGTCATCTTTGTGTGGGCGGTGTGTGCAGACGAAAGGTGACTGGCTTCCCTGTGTGGCGCAATTGCATAGAGCTCAGAGCAGATGAGGTCTCAGGGGCCTCTGTGATGCGTTTGGCAGACCTCCCCTGATCTGCTCAGCTCATAGAGGGAAGCCATACACATTTGTCCGCACACACTGCCATGACACAGAGCTAGATTTAAATCAGCAAGCTGACTTGTTGGCATTATGGCAGCAAAACACCAAAAGGACAGCTGAGGGGAAGAGAAAGTAAGAAAAACTGTCAAGGCAACAGGGAGTTTAAGAGGGAACAATTGACAGGAAAGCTTTCACTAAAGGGATACTTTGCTGGTTTAATCCAGCTCTGTGTCATCTTTGTGTAGGCAGTGTGTTTAGAAGAACGGTGATTGGCTTCCCTGTGTGGCGCCAGTGCAAGGAGCTCAGAGCAGCCGAGGTCTGAGCGGCCTCTGTGACGTGTTTGGTGTCATCCAGGCAATCTTGGCAGACCTCCGCTGATCTGCTCAGCTGGGAGCTCCATGTGCTGCAGCCATGGAGGGAAGCCACACACATTTCATCTGCCCACACTGCCATGACACTGAGCTGGATTTAAATCTGTAAAATGACTTGTTGGCATTACACCAGCAAAACAACAAAAGGACAGCTGAGGGGAAGAGAAAGTAAGAAAAACAGAGAACAGTAAAGGCAACAGGATGTTTGAGAGGGAACTTAAAAACAACATTACACTGCAAGTAGAGACAAACTCTTCAACATGGAGTAGAGGTGTGAGGGACAACTCAATTTCAATTCATCCAAAACTCCCTTTCAGACATACAGCTGAATGGAAGTGTGATTCTGGCTAAAAAAAAAAAAACTTTAGATAACTGAATAAAACACCTTCTTTGCAGCTTCCATACCAACTGGCAAAACAGGGAAACTGTACGAGTGGACTCATGAGGATAATAATTTGTTGTTTCATGTATTTATATCAAAGATTTAAAGCTGCAATAGGCCAGAGTTTGATATCTTCAACAAAGAGAAAAATCAATAACGCAGGGCATCTCATTCTTCTGGGTCCTCTGGTTTAAACATTTTTAAACTAATACCTCTTTTGTCATTTCTAATCACTACAGCTTACTTGTTTACCAGAAAAAGTAGAGCAAGATTGAGAAATGTGAACTGCACGTCAGTTCATAAAACATTGGTTAATGTTTGATGTGCACCTGACATCCGATGGAGTTTATGATGTATTCTCGCTCCTCTTCACTGATTCGACGGTGGGTGCGAGGATCATTGGATACAAAAATAAACCAAAAGACTGCCCAGAGGCAACCAGCACCCCCTGAAAGAGACACACGTAGATAAATAATTATCCTAACAAATTATAATGTAATATAATACAGTATATATTATTTTGAAATGAGCCATTCTGCAGGACTACATTTACTTTACTATCTTCCACCACTGCTTTTGGGCCTTAGGGTTCTTAGTGTCATACATTAACCCTTGCTCACCACAGAGGTAGAAGACAGCGGGCCAGCCTAAGGTTTGGCAGATGTAGCCGGTGAGCGGCAGAGCCAAAAAGGCCCCAAAGTTGGCCCCAGATCCCGACAGGGTCATCAGGCGAGAGCGCTCCAGAGGAGGAGCCCACCGAGCCCACATGGCCATCATGGCCGGGAACGTCACACCCTGGAAACATGGAGACACAGGCAGAGAGACAGGCAGAGTGTGAGACAGAAAAATATGTACATATGGAATGTAGATGTGTAGCAATCCAAAGTTTCAATTTTATAAAAAATATTCTGGGATGTAAAACAGAACTGAAATGATTAATCAGCAAATATTTTTGATAAACTATTAATCATTTAAGTCATGTTTTTTTTTTTTACATTTTATACTCCAAACACTTAATCAAATAATCAAGAAAACAAATCAGCAGATTAATCAATAATGACAATAATTGATAGTTGCAGTTCTAGTGTAAAAGCTACTAAAGCATCAGAGGGAAAACAAATACAAACACCTAACTGTGCACTTTATATGCCCTGCAGCCTCCTGTGTCCTGCCTCATGCACTCTTACCTCTCCAAAGCCCTCCAACGCTCGTAGTGCAAACAGCCAGTACGAACCCATCTGGGCAGCCAGAGGGGTGAGCAGCGTGAGGGCAGCAGTGCCTAGCACACCCAAACCCAGGAAGATACTCCCCCCGAAGTGACCGGACAGGTAGCCCCCCGGGATCTGCGTGCACAGGTAGCCGAAGAAGAAGGCTCCCAGCAGCCAGCCCTGAGTCTCTGAGTCCCACGGGTACTGTGGGGTCTGGGACCAGAGGACGAAGAGAGGGACTGTTTATGGTAAAAGGCATTCAGACACTGTTGACAAGTACTACTACTCGCATTTATATCTATGAGATTTCACCACCCGGTAAAGGTGATAGAGGTTGTGTACAGTGTGTCTTTAAATGTGTAAATAGGGTCATAGCAGATAGAATTGAGATCCATATTCATATATGGAAACACTGAGAGGATTCTGAAATATGGCAAATCAACTCTTATCAAAATGCACAGACTGGAATTTTCTACTCATTAGAAGTAGCTACACTTTTCCCCCTTCTCTGTTCTCTCTTATTTACCTTTTTCCAATGCTTTCCAGTCAGATTTGCAGTTATTTTGACCTAACTTACTTAATTTAAAGAAACAAACTGACTAACAACATGTTATCTTGAAGTGGGTTCGTTATCAAGTGTTCTGTTCCAAACTACACACATACTACAGTAACATGTTTAAGAATCAGCGAAAGGAAAATTGCTTAAAAGATTGTTTATTACCCCCTCAGGTTGTAGGAAAGTATCAGTGGTGTTTTCCGACCCTGCTGGTAGTGGACAGGCATAGATTACGGAGGTGTTCTGGGCTGGTTTGGGGTCAGTGGTATTCACCATGGCTACCATGGCAACGCTGAGGTTGACACGAAGACCATAGACTACAGCGAACCCGAGAAACATCAGGAAGGCCAGGTTGAGGCGAGCCGAGCAGCACTGAGGAGGGACTGTTAAAAATAATACAATGATATTTACGTGTAGTCTGGACTGTGAGCATATCTTTTTTTTTTTAAGCATAATTAATGTTTTAATGTTTTGCTGGAAGTGAGAATTTCTTTGTTTGCACCAGAGGTTATGTTAAATAAAAATATAGAAAGAGCAGCGATAAGTCTATTGACAGACAATTAATCTGCCGCTATTTTGATAGTTTTTTAATAGTTTTGTTGTTGTTGTAAAAGAACAACCAACATCATCTTACATGTGAAAATATGTTAACTTTATAGTAAATTGAATATTTAGGTTTTGGACTGCTGGTTGTTGCAGCTGCTGAACTGCTGGAAGTTATTTCATGACCTCATCGCCTTAAGAGCTGGGAAATTGTGAAGTGTTCCTTGGAACTTATCTTGAGAGTATTTGCATGTAGCAAACTCAAAATCTTGATTAAAATACATTTTTATCTGCTACAAAAATAAACACCTGCATCATTCTCAATGAGGGGTTCAATGTCCTCGCTCTCGTCCAAAGGGGCCGAGTTGATGGAGTAGCCATTTGGTTGCGGCATGACACTTGGCTGACCCGGAAAATATTAAGTCTGTAAAATGATGTCACTGAGCCATGGTGTCAACGAAACCTGCTGGACGGACAAAGGTAGTAATCAGAAAACACAAACAATAAACGCAGAAGGAGGCTAAAGAAGTAAAATCAAGTGAGACAACACATCAGCAGAGTTTGATAAAAAAAAAGCTTGAACACAAACAAAACACACACACACACACACACACACACACACACACACACACACACACACACACACACACACACACACACACACACACACACACACACACACACACACACACACGATGTTGGAAAAGTTTAACCATACCTGCAAATTATGATTACTTAGCCTACTGATGCTCAGAAGGGATACACTGCGGAGCGAGGAAGAGAGATGATGAGGCTCAGCATGAGTTTGTCTTTTTTTACTGAACTGGCACCTGTGAACATGAAATAAAAAGGTCACATAACAACAAAACAAACTGTCTGTTCTATCTTCAAATGTCTACTTTTCAAGAAATCGACCCTTGTCCTTGGCTTAACACACATCTCTTTACAAGCTTACCAAAAAAGGTAAAAAGGTTTTATGAAACCAAAGGTCAGATTGAAACATAAAAAGCTCAACACAGTAAAGCTAAAATTGGGAAAAACAGATAATAATGGAAATACCTGAGGAGCTTAAGCAGAAATTAAAATCAGTTGGGACCCAGTACTCTTGCTGTACTGGTGAATCATGCATACAAATGTTAGTATTATTGATAAATTAAGCATTTTGTGGAGAAAGTGGGACATTTAATGTCAAGCATAGTGTGTTTTAATAATGAGGTTTTGTTTCTCTTCCTGTATTTTTTTGCCTAAAGGTTTGAGTAAAAGTGATACCTACCTACTGGAGATGGTATGGCTGTAAAAGTAAAGTAACATTGTTTTTAAATTTTTAAGTAAAAAAGTTGTTTTTTTTGTCAAGCAAAAATGCCAGATATTTGCTGGTTCAAACTCAATCAAATATCTGGATTTGATGCTCTTCTTTGTCAAAGTATATTTAGGTTCAGGACTATTGGTAGGACAAAACTAGCAATATAAAGACATTTGTGGCATTGACAAACATATCAAAGAGTAATGACTCTGTATAGTAAGTGCTAAATGTTATAGAGTGGATTTGTCTGTAAAAGAAACAGCCAGGATAATAACGCTGAGTCATTGTTTTGCGTTTCACTTGTTACACTTGCTGCTGTTTAGCAGAAAAGTAACGACTCATGATGTTGCTGGCAGCAGAAAACCGGATGAAATGCTTTTAAGGAACTGAGAAAAATAAACTTGTTGTTTGTTTTTTGACACAATCCAATACGTTTTGGGGGGGTTGAGCTGGGTTTCATAACACTAAAAGAGTTTCTCATGACAGCAGATACACTGTACAGTGTTATCATTATAGTACATAATAGGACCAGAATGGCCAAAGATCTCCTGAAGCAGCTGGTCTGGGGTTATCACATCAATAAACAATTACATAAACAACCCTTTAATTATAGCTACAGTTCATCTGTCCAGTCAACCCCAATATGTTTCACATTTCAAGGCCACACATATTGTCTGAGGAATGTGTCATCCAAATTTTTGACCCTAAATTATCATAATCATGTTTACATGTTATATAAAAGTTCAGGGCTGCCGAATTTCACTGTTAATTATTCAGCAATTACTATTTTGGTCTATCACGTCACAAGTTTCCCCCAATTTCCCAAAGTCCAAAAGCCAAAGAAAATGTACTATCGCAAAAAAGAGGAAATCAGCAATTCAACATTTAAAAAAGCTGAAACTCACAATTTGGATTTATTAGTGACTTAACAAAATGAATTCATTATCAAAATAGTTGCAGATTAATTTTCTGACTATCAACTTAATTGATTAAATCGATTTACGAGATTCCAAAAAGGATTTATTTCTCAGGAAGTGGTTTTCTCATTTTCTTTTTTTTTTTTACACAATTTACAGTAAGTGTCAGTGTGTCTAAGCTGGAGATGCAGATGTCCGTATTAGCACTGGTCCTGACTTATCACTTAAGAATAAATGGCTTTCAAGATCTGCTTTCATTAATTTTAAGATTTGGCCCCTGAATATATTTCTGACCTTTTGACTCATCCTAAGCACGAGCATTCCTCACGCAGGGACTTTTCATAAGAAATCTTATAGAAATTGATCAATTATATTCTAAAGACACTTTCATGGAAATGTTCACATTTTCTTTTAGGTTTTCCTTTCATTTTAAGTGATTTAATTGCTTTGCTGGACTTTATCGGTATTATTGCATTTTTTGGCGTATTTAAAACAAATATAAAGATTATTATTATAATGACATGTAGCACTGGTTTTGCCACAACATTTTTTTAAATGTCAACTTCTCAGGGCTGCAACTAACGATTATCTTCTTCATCAATTAATCAGCCGATTATTTTCTCAATGAATCGTTTTGGTCACAACATCAGTGTGACACGTTGTTTTTAAACAATTATTGGCAGTTACCATTAAGATGACCAAAACATTGTGTATCCCAAATATATTGTGCGATGTGGCAAGTATGTATGGATGACAAAGCATATACTTTTTGCCATTACCATGTGACACATGTCTACAAATGAATGTCTGTGCAACTATGTGTGTGTGTGAGCCTATCATGAGATCCTCACTTCTTTTTTTTTTTTAAACTATCTAGTATTAAAGACCCCTTGTCTTCCTCCTTGTTTGGGGTGAACTGAGGAAGAAAAGGTCAGTTACTGTGGTAAGTTTTTAAGTTTTCAAATTGCATTTTTGCTTACTAAACCTGTTTGGGCTGAAAGTAAAGCCCGTTTTTAAATAAACAATGTGAAAGCAATGTGTAAGTCCCAATATCAGCACTAACACCTATACATAGGGGCTGGAACCTAATTCCTATAACAATTACTATATATCATTGCCAATTAAGTAGTAAGTGATTTTATTATTTAAGATAATAAAAAATGCCCAACACAGGTTACCAAATTAGGAGTTACTGAGTTAACAAAATGTATAATGACATTAAACAGAGACAAATCAGCACTCTTCAGCCTCTAGATTTAACTAGCAGATAATTGGTGGTTACTTACATTTTTTTAAACAAATTGGATTCATTTTCTGAAACCCAACTGCTTACTGCTTTAAAAGGACAACATTGTCAAATATGTCTAAATAATGTACTTTATTGATTTTACATTACAAGACATTTTTTTTAACGTAATTTAAATTAACAACTAACAAAACAAGTGGAAATTAAAGTGCAAAATGTCTTTTTCTATAAATGATCGAGATCAATACCAAGAACAGCAACCTACTGTCTATATTTATGCAATTGACTGTTGCAGTAGCCTACTTTGCTCTTTTGTCTATTATTCCCTTTTTCATATGTTTATTGAATGTATGCACCACCCACACCAAGGCAAATCGATGCAGTAAAAACTTAGAATGGCGAAAATCTCATTCTGATAAGGAAATAACATTATTATAAATATTATAACTTGATTGTTTTCAAGCTAGTTTAACATAGGAAAATCCTGAAATATGTGTGAATGGCCACTGCCAAGTGTCAGACATATAGCTAGCTAGCTATAACAAAAACAGTAACGTTACACAGGTCTGTGGTTGTTAGCATAAGACCACACATGAGTTAAAGTTACCCTGAACCTGCTAGGTTACAGTATGGTTTAGCATGTAACTATAACTCGTGTATTAACGTTTCTGTTTTAACGACGACTTAGTTTTATGGATAGTTCGTTAAACACATCTTACCTTGTGAAGGGTTTTAAACCAAAGACACCGGGTTAAAGGCAGCCTGAACGTAAAAGAACATGAAACATGAACCGTATCATATCAATTGTGTCTTTTCCACAGCCGGCGAGACAGCAAATTATCTGTGTTGCTGTTTTCACTACCACAGAAAAACAGTCAGTCATATGACCGAAGCTATGAGGAAACGCAAATGTATAAAACACTGGAGTGGTTACGCCTAATTGTTGACTTTCCAATGAGGCCATCTTGTATGTTTTACAAATCAGTACGAAGGATGTGACGTTTCAGCACATGACCAACGGCATTGCGCTCTTGCTCGAGCTTCAACAGTTATCTTATAAAAGTACTAAAAATTCATTTAATTTAACCAAATTTAAAACGTATTTTCACTGCTAAGCAGTCGTAGTTTTTCCTTACAAATTAAACCTGGTCGGGAAGAAATGCATTTCCGGGAGCCGTTTTAATGTGTTGTTATGGCAACGAAATCCACCTCCTCCTGTGTTGTAAACTGAAGTAAATGTAACGTTAGCTACAGCCCAACTGCCAAGAGTTGAATTCAGCACATTTTAAGGCACCTGTACATTATACAGATATGGCCCATTACAGAGTAAGTATTTGGTGTCATACTTTCTGTAGCTGTTAAGTGTTTTTACTCGGTAAATGTTGTAGTTGCTCCTGCGAAGCGTGGGCTAACTAGCTAGCTAGCTAAACTAGCATCATGATGGCTGTTTGCATGAAGCATTGAACTTCCCTCAAGTTAAATAGCCAGTGGATAAAACCAGTCAGATGTGTGCTGCTAACTTATGTGCAAGTCAAATAGTTGTTTTATGTTTCAGGCCTCAGAATCGAAGCGAGAGCAATTCAGAAGATATCTGGAAAAATCTGGAGTTCTTGACGCTATAACAAGCGGTAGGTATACAAACAATTCAAATACCTTATTTACATGTCCATGTGCAAGGGCGTAGGTTGTGTTTCAACATTGGGGCGGGGGGGGGGGGGTCTGGACAGGGTTCAAAATTAGTACCATCCACCAGCCAAAATGCTGGGAAAATATGCAATTAACTGGAAGATTTGCTTCACTCACCAGTCAACAAAACTGGTAATCTATTGAGTGGCTGGTCACTAGCCATTTGGCTGGTGGATGAAAAAGTTAATTTTGAACCTAGGGTCTGGGGGTTGTCCCACAGAAAATTTGGAGAGTCAAACACTTTGTTTCCTGTGTTCTGGTGAATTTCATTTAATCTAAATTGATATTGAATCTAATTCTTCTCCTGTATTGTTCGAAACCTTCTGCTAATTTAAAACATCACACATATTTCTGGATGTTTTTTAGGAATCATTTACATCTTGTTAAATCTAGATAAAAGACATGACAGTCAAAATCCCAAGAAATCACATCTTTATTTGTCATGCCTCTGTTGCGTTCTTTAACCTCCGAACGTAGCACAAGTAGACTTTATGTTTCACAGTTACCGTTTTTCATCAAATCGTTTATAGATCTCGACATATCTGACCGCACT
Organism: Sander vitreus; assembly: GCF_031162955.1. NCBI lineage: Eukaryota > Metazoa > Chordata > Actinopteri > Perciformes > Percidae > Sander > Sander vitreus. Next base: position 7,368,156 of record NC_135868.1, read on the forward strand.
CGAAGGCAGCTTCATTTCACGGAGAAAGAGAGAAAAAAGAGATGGTGGGGAGAGGGATTGTGCTTTGTGACACAACAACACGGACGTGCGCTGCAAGGTTCAAGGTTGAAATCGTTGGGAAGGATATACTCTATACATTTTTTTTTTTTTTTTACCATTTTTGCGGGTTCTTTTATATTTTGAGTGGGACAAATCTACGTTTTCTAAATATTCTGCATCCCCTTCGAAGTCTACGCCTATGTAAATGTGCATCCAATACATGGTGTTAAATCCACACATTCACTCACTTTTCACCGATATACCTGCTGTGCTGTTTTATCACCATTTCGTTTCTCTTTTTGCAGTTTTAGTGACACTTTATGAAGAGAATGACAAACCTAACAATGCACTGGAGTATCCTTTTTTTCATGTATGCAGTTTTACATAACGTGTAAAAATGGCAGAAAATAGATAGTATGGTTCATCTGATTTAAAATACATTGACAAATAATATATAGCCTATTATTCACTGTTAAAAACCAGATTGCAAAGTTTTTGCTTAGAGTTGACCCTGTTCAAGTTTCCTCAAGAATTGTGTAGCTGCGAATTATGGGGCGTGTTGTATTTAAAATGCTCATATTATGCTCATTTTCAGGTTCATAATTGTATTTAGAGGTTATATCAGAATAGGTTTACATGGTTTAATTTTCAAAAAACACCATATTTTTGTTGTACTGCACATTGCTGCAGCTCCTCTTTTCACCCTGTGTGTTGAGCTCTCTGTTTTAGCTACAGAGTGAGACATCTCACTTCTGTTCCATCTTTGTTGAGAGTCACACATGCGCAGTACCTAGGTAAGGACTACTAGCAAGTCCATTGCAGAGTATGAGGGAGTGCCATGCTAGCAGCTAGGCGAGCATTATAACGTGTGTTACAAAGTGACGCACGTTCGTCACGGAAGTAAAGGCTGGACTACAATAGAGCTGTTTGGAGCAGTTTGTGAACAGTGTTTTCTGTTATTCTGTCTCTGTTGTTATCCTAACTGCAGATATGATTGCTCATGCTCATCGCTGGGGGGGAGATAATCAGCCAGAGTATGTAAAGCACAGTATTTTTCCTTTTTAAAATATTTCTGGTACGTTTTAAAATGTCAACAATCCAGCTGGGGGGAGAAACAGCTGAAAAATCTGTTTTTAAATCTGTAGTTTAGGCGTCTTGGGTGAGAGAAATGCTATTTTCCCCATATCTATCGAAAACAAATGTGTCATGTGGAAACATTGATTTTCTTTCTCTATAGGAGACTAAAGTGTGAAAAACACTGCTGGATAATTAAAACCGGCATTGGCTGCAGTTTTGTGTGTCAACACCGGGCTTTAGTTTATTGTATGTTTGTGTGTTGCTGTCATTAATGACACCTTGAATACCACAGTCCTTTTCAGAACCACACACACACACACACACACACACACACACACACACACACACACACACACACACACACACACGTATAACTGGAAATTCTGCACTATTCTGTGACTTGATCCTACACTTCAGTGGTGATTTCTGGAACCCAAGTGTTGTGAGAAGCCAAAGTCTTTATTTTCCATACAGTACACTTGGCAGAAGATTAGTGTAGTTCACAGGGAGCTTGTTTTTGAGCCAGAGGAGTTCATTAGTTTGTGGTACATGAATGACCCTAGAGGGGAACAAGTCACTGTTGCTTTTCTTTACCAATCTTCATCCATCTGGCTTGGTTAAAATCAAAGATTTCTGTAGACTGATTATTGATAGCACACAGTGACCTTAACCACCTGCACAGTTTCATAAAGCTACACCTCGGTGCAGCTGCTCCAGAGCCAGCGGACGCCGTGGCTCTTCGCATGGAGCTGGCTGACCTACAACAGAAATGCAACCTGCTCATGGAGGAGAACAAAGAGCTGAGGAACAGGGTGAGATGCTGGTAAAAGTCTAAATTCACAGATAATAAGGGCTGCTTGTGTTTGAGTGTGCTGCTCATACTGTAACCTCTAACCTCTGCCTTCATATCATTTTTCAGCTGATGCAGTACGAACCATCACCTGAAGAGGGAGCTGCAGAGTAGAACGGAGGGGTTTTGTCATTGCTGACTGGGGTCAAAAGAGAAAAGTAGCCTTTTTGAAGAATATTTAAATGTTTATTACATAATAATCAATCACAAAATCACTGTTATTTTTGTTGTAACAAGAAGCTTTGTCATAAATAAATGTTTTTTCAGCATTTGGCATCAGTAATTCACTTGATGTCATAAATTCACAATTGTTCCTGTTTCCAACCAAAGGCTTCGAAGAATATTTAAATGTTTATTACATAATAATCAATCACAAAATCACTGCTAGTTTTGTTGTAACTAGAAGCAACTTTTCCTTTGTGATGAATAAATGTTTTTTCAGCATTTGGCATCAGTAATTCACTTGATGTCCCAAATTCACAATTGTTCCTGTTTCCAACCAAAGGCTTCTGCTTACATACACAGACAACATTTTTAGAATGGCCTTTAATTTTTTCAAAGACATTTTAATTGATATCAACTGCATAACTGAGTAAAATGTCATAAAGTTGTAAATCTTCAAATACCACAATACAAAAGCAATAATTCAGAGTTTGCTGCTCAAGTGCCTGAAGGGACATTAAAGTATGATAAATGACAACAACATTTTGGTCACCATAACAACTCCAAGATATTTAGCACGCATTTTCCATTGTGACAGACATTTAGAATAATTACGTTGAATGTTCTTACTGAAGATCTCTGACATGTTAAATGGGGGATGAATGAATTCAGGCAGCGTCACTGATTTGAAAGTGTATGGTTGCGTAACCGCATGTTGTGACCTGAAACTGCATTATAGATTTGTGGTTCAGTTTTCCATTATCCTCTAATCATTCAGACAGAGCTGCTGCATACACTCAAATCATAAAATGTCTATCTGAATCTCTGTAACAGACCTGTTAATGTACGGAAACAAAACAGTGCTTTGTGGTCTGACCACCACCTGTTAAAATCTGAGAAGAAGAATGTGTCAGATTGCAGATTTAAATATGATTGGAAAAAGTTCTTTGGCTTGTAGAAGAAAATAAATTACCTGAGAGTTTGAGTTTAATTTTATCCTAATATTCTCTTTCCTGTTCACTGATCAAACTCCTACTGTTCTGTATGACATTTCTACTGTGCCTTTCACTTTGGTCAGTGAGACCTTTTGTTCAGAGCCCAAGTTGGCTCCAGCAAAGATTCACACCTTACCTAATCAAAGGACATTTTTTCAATAGTTTGACCAGACGGTATTGGGTCTATGCAATTCTATTCAGACAGTCTTATGAGTAAATGTCTTCTCAGCTTTTGTTTATTCTGTTGCTTCCCGTAACTTTGTATAAAACCCTGGCCAGAAAACTCATTCTGGTTAGAGAGAATCCTACAACTTCTTGTGAGCTTCTGTCTCCACTGCCCAGTGACTAAAACTCATCTGAACAAACCAGTTTATTGGACCTGAGAGAACTTTTTCTTCCACAGGTTTCAAAAACATAATTTCTATAGCAATTGGTAACACATGCCTTTTGTGCTTGTTTTTTTTAATGTCTTTTAAAGAACTTTAAATGTGTGAAAAGTGCAGTAACTTAGTGTTCCCATAACTTGCACCCAAACATGGCTTATTGAGAGTTTCTGTTGCCATGTTGGCGAGCATAAAGTCTGTTGTTTATATCTGCAGATCAGTTGGAGCTCTTCTGCTGCCTGAACTGCTCACCTGTGACACTCTGCGGTTTGGAGGGGAGGCGATGGGGCTGTTACTCTCCTGGCTGTGTCGAGATACTGAGCTCAGCTCCCCTGCTGAGTCTGGGCTCTGAGACCTGTTCGGTCTCTTAATGTCTGATTTAGAGACCAATCTTGCTCGGGGACCGACACAGCCGCTACGTGGCTTCACGCTGTTGTTCCTGTGGTAGGAAGCTCCACTGTCCGAGCCGTTCCCCTCTACCACAGTGGAGCAGTTCCACGGTGGACTGACCCTCCGGGACTTCCTCACAATGCCTGACAGAGTTGTGCAGGAGGAGGTGTCTGCTACAGGGAGGGTGGGGTACTCAGAGCTGGGACACTCCATGTCCTCATGATGGGGTGAAGATTGTTCCTCTGGCTCATCCTGTTTGTCTGCAGGAGGAGAACGTGTCTCGCTGCTTGTGTTGTTGGAGTTGCTGTTTTGCTCTGTGGGGCTCGCCACCCACTCCTTGCCGTCCTTGTGGCTGTCTGGCTTTGCACCAGGGTCCCCTTTTATTGGGACAAATGCAGAGGAGGCATTAAGAAGAGGGTAGGTAGGTCCGTTGCCCTGCTTCTCCAACAGTAATGTGTATCCACATGGTGCAGTGGGAATTGTAGTCTTGCGACCAGCAGACGTGCCTACGCAAACCTGATGCACAACTGAGTTCTTTTGTGACTTGTCGACATAATAATCATCGAGATCGGCCTTCAGATGGGGGTAGAAGTCCAGGATGCCTTTCTTAATCTTCTTGTATCCCAGGTGCATGATCTCAAGAATGCTGAGAAAGAGGGAGATGCAGGCAATCCCTTGCATGAACACCATGAAAACCGTTTTCTCAGTGGGCCTGGAGACGAAGCAGTCGACCACATTTGGGCATGGCTCCCTCTCACACTTATAGAGAGGGTCTAGGCGGTGTCCATAGAGGATGTACTGACACACCATGAAGCTGACCTCCACCACTGAGCGAGTCACGATGTGAACCACATAAGTACACAGCAGAGAGCCCCTCAGTGGTGCTTTGTTAAGCTTCCCCTGCTCCAGCTGCTTCATCTCTTTTTCAATCCTCTTCCGCACCTCCACCAGCTCAGTGTCCACTGCCTCTAGCTCCCGACGGAGAGCCACCTTCTTGCAGTGGCGCTCCTTCTCCAGGGCTCGCAGCTGGTAGATAGCGTGACCCATGTACACCAGGGAGGGCGAGGACACAAAGATCACCTGCAGCACCCAGTAGCGGATGAGGGAGATGGGGAAGGCCTGGTCGTAGCAGACGTTGCGGCAGCCGGGCTGGTCTGTGTTGCAGATGAAGTCGGACTGCTCGTCGTTCCACACGTCCTCGGCTGCGACGCCCAGCACCAACATCCGGAATATGAACAGGATGGTCAACCAGATTTTGCCGACCATGGTGGAGTGGATATGCACCTCCTCCAAGATGCCTCCGAGGAAGTTCCAGTCTCCCATTTTTTACATTAGAAGTGCTGTAATGAATAAAGAGCAAAAATCAAAGTTATGATTATTAATAAAACCAGACGGATACTGGATTTTAGAGGCCGATAATGATATAAAAAGAGCATTGTATATGTAAATATGATTTAAAATATGATTTAAAAATTTGAAAACGATACATCGGCTGATAGTATTTTCAACAGATGCAAAACAAATACAATCTTGAAACAGATTGATTTGTTTTTTAAAGTATATAAATACTAGTACTAATTTACGTACTTGTAACAAAGAAATTCCTACAATGTGGTATTGCTAAGATCCAAATACTTCTTCCACCAGTGCTCAGAACTAGGTTTTCAATTATACAACCAGTTTACCCAGTTACAGCAGAACCCAAACCCATTAGACACTAAGTAAAATGTGTATCTAAGTACTAATCTGATAGTATTAAATAGCTGCATTAGGTCTTATTGTCCAGTGTTAAGTGAAGTGTATGGCAACATTGAGCAGCATCTTATTAAAACAATATAAGATATATTGGTTAAATTGGTAATCATTAGACATTACAAATCATATCAAACAATAATCATTTTAATCCATGGTGTTATTCATAAAAGGTTACTGGAAACGGTTTTCCTACAGCAAAAGAGAGAAAGCATTGCATTATGTAAAAAGCGGATCTATTCAGCTCACAGTAATTATGTAACACAATGACATGACTTACACAAAAAGGTCAAATATTTATTTTTAAATTAGTTAACTTACCTTTCATCTGCGATATGAAATATAACCATAAAGGCCTTTTGCAATAATGGTGCTGATGCTGTGGAACACAATCTACCTACAGGCACATCTTTTATCTTTTTTATCTTCTTCTACAAGGCGAGAATTCAGTCTCCACTGTTGGTTAAAACTGGACAAAAACAAATGATCCCTGCTGGCTCTTGTTGTTCACAACTTATAGCCTGTGAAAGACAAAATCAATCAATACTGTTGCAATGCTCTGTTGCCATTTACCTTGCAGCAGTATCAATGGACTGACTGCCAGTTCCTGATAGTCATCAAGGGTGAAATGTGTTGCAAAGTATGTAAGAGTTTGCCGCCCGTTTATGGTTGAACCTAAAAGACCCTGAACTAGTTTGATCCTCTAAATTCACACAGGACACAAGGGATGCAATGGGTTTGATGGGGATCTTGCATGTTGTGCCTTGAAAGTGGATAATAATCGATAAAATGCTTCTGAAGAGGATCAATATCTTGATTTAATCTGAGACCGGACATTGTAATAATACAAGATATCCCACACTTATTTAAAACAGCAAGATATAATGCATTAGAGCCACAACAAGTTCATGTCCGGGTCACTGCTCTGTTACCAGTGTTGAATGGTGTTGGTTGTTGCAACTAGCTCTGAATCACTTAATTGATTAATTGGTTGATAACAAATTAATATACAACGATTTTGATAATTGATTATTCATACTTTTGTTTTCTCCGCAAGCATGCATTAAGAAGCTAGAAGCAAACATTAATTGCTTCCAGCTTCTTAATTGTGAAGATTCGATGCTTTTCTTTGTATTACATGATAGTACATTAAATGATAAATAAAGCAATCTAAGGGCATCATCTGGGCTGTGACAGGGATTTGTTTTTTGTTTTTTTTACAATTTTCTAGCATTTTATAAACAAAAGGATTCAATTGAGAAAATAATTGGCATAAAAATGTCATTCACAATTTCAAACTGTCTGACCAGTGACCAACAGTCCAAAACCCCAAAATATTCAATATACTATAATGGTAGATGAGGAAAAGCAGCAACTTTTAGAAGTTTTACTTCGCCTAATTGAACTTTTTTATTACATTCTTCATTAAACTGACTGAACATTCACACAGAAAAGAGTTCATAGACACACCAATGTCGTTTCCTTCCTCACTACAGAAAACATCCAAAGACCAGCTTCATGAGCCACTACATGTCTAATCTGTGTTAGTTATTGCACTGGGTAGCATATCATCTAACACATTGGTCTTTTACTATTTATAATAAGGTATTATTTACACGAAATCCAAACAAATCCCACTTATTTTATCGATTAATCACTTTGAGAAATGGGTAAATATTGCCATCCCAATTTCCCAAAGTTTCACATCTTCAAATTGCTTGTTTTGTCCATAACAGAACAAAAATATATTAACTTTACTTTCATGAAGGGATTAAGAAAACCAGTTAATTTTTTCCCTTTCGTTTGAATGACTGCAGACCCATTTTTTGTTAATCGACCTGACAGGGAGTGACAGTGCCGCATCAGGTACAAAACAAAGTTCAAGAAGCAGGGGATCAGAGATGGTGGGCGCAACAAATGTAATGCTAGACAGACTTAAAACTGTTTGCTACATTACAACATACAACATTGCAAGAGTGGCAGAGCTTGAACCAGCAACCCCATTATTAATGGTGAGATCATATCTCAGTCATATAGTATTAATGCAGTACTGTTAGTATTTGTACCATCCCTGTGCTTAATACCAATATTCTTGATAAAGTAACTCACATCAAGCCTCCATGCGGTCATTGTACTCGTTTAATCAATGTTTGTTTTTTTCAATACAGGGATCAATGGGGCACGTCCGATTTCATACATGGTTGCTTCTTCGCTGTGAATCTAATTTAAGTTGTTCATCCTAGCTACTGATCCATTAAAAGGAAATCGATGTTCATGGCTGGACTGGTCTGTTTTCCATGCAGATGACTGCAGACTGTGATTTCACTTATTCTCATAATACTGAAACACCTATTCATCAGGCTATTGGATGAGAAACTCTGAATTTGATGTTTCCTCCATATTGTCTCCTTAAATTCACAAATGAAGTTAAAGGGTTAGTTTGTATCTTTTAAAGTGGGGTTGCATGAGGTACAAATCATTTATCAGTGTATATTTATGGCGGTTGGCACGTCCCCAGTTTGGAGAAACAGACAGGTGTCCTGACACAGAAGCAAAGCAATGTACTGCTGTGGACGGGGGCAGGAGTGACACGCATTTTATCCACCTGAAAAAAACTACCTAGAAAAAAAAAAATATATAAATATATAAAAGTATATATATATATATATACTGTATAACGGTGTACACTAAATTTAGAATATTTTCACCGCTTTACCTTACTTTCAGACAGCCCTTTCTGATGGGGAACTCAAGCAGTTGTGTCTATGCTCTCTTCAAAGCCACCACACTCCTTTGACAAAAACAGGTAGAATTACTGTTTTTGTTAAAGGAGTCTGGTGGCTTTGAAGAGAGCGATACAAACAGCTTCGGTTCCTGTGTTGGAAAGGGCAGTTTGACTGCAAGATAAAGTGGTAAAAATGTTTTACACATAGTGTACACTTAAACTAACAGATATTTTAGTAGATGGCTAAAATATGTTTTGCTTCAGCAGCAGTTTATTGCTTAGCTTCCTTGACAGAACTAGTAACCGTTTCTCCAAACTGGGGGGTGTGCCGACCGCCATCTCTTGCAGGTTATACACAGACCGTGGATAAGTACCTCATACAACCCCAGATCCAAACTATCCCTTTAGTTTTTTTCATCTTCATATAGAGCTTGGCTGCCTAGTGTAAATACCTATATTAATACACTTCAGTGGACCAATTTGTATCTGCATGCAGAGTTTAGAAACTAAAGTCACACACCGTTTCCTTATACTGAATGTTACCCATTTATTACTGAAAATAACAGTTTATTCCTACTAAAGATAGAAGATTAGAGAATAGAACATGCAGTGACACGATTCATTCTGAAGGAAACCATTAACAGTCATGTAAACACCAACAAGCAACTTTTGTTCCTCCTCTCAACCAAAATTTGGAGAATTGTTCAGAAAAGAAAATACTTTTGGAAATCATACAGAAAACACCACAAAATTAAAACAGATTAATGTACATTTTTTTAACAGCTTGTGGTTAAAGTCAATGGTCAACAACATCTTAACACTTAAGGACCACAGCAGCGTTTGTGTATTTTTGCCTCAATATTCATACTTGACGCTACTGCTGATCATTTTCCAACTCAGACCATATCCTTCGCATTTTGTTTTTCTTCCTGGCAGCCTGACAAGTATGACAATCATTGTCTTGCAGAGATATATTTGCAGGTTAATGCAGTGCACTTTTCAATTCAGTCTGCTACTTTGACAATTGATGTTGATGATCATCTCAATAATGTTCACTGACATGTTTTTGAACAAACATTTCAATACAGTAAAACAAATCAACACCTGTGGCTGAAAGAAAGGAAGAAAAATCAGGTCAGCAGTAGAGTAAAAAGTACATGATTTGTTATAAATGCGATAAAGCACACAGAAAACGCTGGTTTGGTCCATCAACAGACTGGATTCATTTTAAAATACTGAATGTTCTTTTTTTGTTTGTTGCAAAAATGGGTGCATAGGGTTTAGAAAACAAACCTATCAATAACCGTATATAAAAAAGACAATTATTCCTGGCCGACTACCACTCAACACAGAAACCGCCACTGACTGTATCATCTTTCTAAATCGGGAAAATCTCATCAATGAAATTTCATAAAACCAAACAAAGGACCACCATTGTTCTTAAAATAGAGCTGCAAAAACAAGCTTTCTACAAATGTTTCAGTGGACGTTACATTCATGTCAAAACAAACATTTCTTGACAAATGAACCAGCTCTGGTGCATCTGACATATACGGATAATAGGGGGAGCAGGTACTATTCTAGCGTCCGCCTGACTTGCGTCCAGCCCAGGATCGGGACCGAGAACGCGAACGAGAGCGGGATCTTGATGCAGACCGGGACCTGGAGCGGGATGGGGAGTGTGTCCGTCGTACTTCTTCCTCGGTGTAATGGGAAGTCGACGCTGGGTTGGCGTTTTCTCGTGGAGATGCAGATTTTGAGCGTGAACGAGATCTTCCTCTGGACTCTCTCTGAGGCCTCGGCCTGTATCTGAAGACACACGAGACCATTTAGGACACTTCTGTGATTATCTAAACTCCTGTGCACTCAACCTAACTGTCCTGTGTGTCAAATGTACAATAGGTCTTTCCAAGAAATTCTGTTTGTCACCGGAAATGCATATAGGGAATCAACAGGTACAGGTGTATGGCAAAGGGCAAAGCAAACAGCTTTTTACCGTGTCAGCGTGGCGTGTCAATGGTATTGTTTAGTTTGTGTTTAACTGGAAAGCAGATTAAATGAAATATACTGAAATGTACCTGTGCTACGGTGAGCATGCAGTCATTGAATAAATGGGTCACTGCACTCATTTATGGCATGTTAGCATGGCTGCGTTAGCCAGGACCAGTCAAATCAAATCACTGGCTGTGTCTCAACAATCACCAACTTGAGCACTCTATAATTCAATGTGTGTAGACAAATGTTGAAATGACATAAAATGCCCGTCCCTTGTAGCCGTGATAAATTAGCCTGAAGCTTAACGCTAATGCTTACCTGTTCAGGAGGAAATTGGCCAACTATGCGTCCTTTTGGGCTCTAAGCTGTCTCCATCTTTCAAATACATCTCCAATATTTACCAGGGGTTTGTTACGTCTCTGGTCACGCAACTGTTGGAAACATGCCAAGGTTTTTTTTTTTTTTTTAGATTGGGTAGAATCTATCTCCGTTGACCCTGTTTGATTGTTTGTTGCATCCATGGCTGTACCAATGTTACAGATGTAGTGCGCTGGGTTTACGTTTTTTACAGGTATATCTGGCAACCCGGCCTGGCTGTCAGACTGGACAGTTGATAACAACACACAGGCCAAAACACAAACAGAAACGGAAATTTCAAAAAGGAGAAAATACTTGCATTGTTGTCAGAAAACAGTATTTCAACTTAGCATGTTTCCTCAATATATGATGACATATTGTGGTCATTTTTGGATTTAATACAGTAAATATATTACATATTGCACCTTTAATGTATTGGACATTGGTTTATTGGCAGCCCAGAACACGCGTCTGAACAAGTTCTCCCTTTCTTGCACCGTATTGGCCTCATGTAGGTCTGGTTAAAAGACTCTACAAGCAGTGTTGGCTAAAGGCTCTGGATCGTAACAATAAGAGAAAAAAATGTTATATCAACTCTACCTTCACTCCTTCAATTAGGCTTCTGTGACCCTCTCTATGACTGTTGTTGACTGAAAAAGAGCAGTGTTGGATAAATATCACAATGAAAAAAATCCCATCCCCTCCTCGTGGTGCTCAATAACTCGTAGTATATCTGGACAATTTTTCACATCCCATTGGCCACAGTATGCTCCCTTGCTCTATGTTAGGAAGAGGTGTAATACAGACAGTACCATGACCAAGATAGAAAGGGAGTAACAGATGCAAACCGCAACCTCTGTAAGCAGTCAAAGAGAAGTTGTACCTTTCATCCTCGCGGCTCCTGCTTCTTCCTCCATACCCTCGTCCACGAGACCTAAAGACAGACATGGAAAGGTTATTTTCCCTTTCAAATAAACATTTAAGTACAGCAACTGTGAGGAACAAGCCTGCTGAAAGTAAAACTCACTCTCGAGGACTCTCGGATCGCCTGCGATGTCGATCATAAGAAGGGCTGCGTGACCTGTATCTGTCGTAGCTGCGACTGCGCGACCGTCTGCGCCGACTGTCTCGATCGTAGTCGTCGTATCGAGATGACCTGCCTGGAGAATGCCTTTCCTTTGACTTCATCTGATTTGGTGCTGATGTTAAAAATTAGACAGTGAAGAGAGGTTGTTAGAACCCAGACTAGAAAACACAAAGCACCAAACATTCCCACGAGCAACAGTTGGTGTAGAACTCCACTGGGAGCTCCTCTGCAAGATTTTTAGTTTTTTTTTTCAGTTTTGTATAACAAAAGTTTGGAACAAAGGTGCCTTCTGTCCTATGAGCCCTACAGAGTGAATACAGGGTGCACCTCTATACCAGGCATTACTAGACGTGAACCAGTTAACACTTCCATGACTAGTTTGGTTGGTGACTGCAGTGAGTATGCATTAGAAGATACATTCTCACTGCATTGCTAACAAATAGGTCTTGAAGAACATTTTGATGCGTCATATCAAGACGAGCACCAGTTGAACTCAGAACTCCACTCAAGTTTAACAAGTCAGTCATGGTGGTGAGCCATTAATAATGTTATAAGTTGTAAAGAAAAACTGATAAAGGTTCTGGCCACGTCCCAATCAGTCATAGGAAGCATTTTTCCGTTGAAAGGAAACACCTGTTGAATATTTCCTCCCGTTTTTTCTTTTCTTTTATCCTGCTACCACAGCACTTTGTTACGGTTGTTCATTTCACTCACTTGAATTATCAACGCCCTCTATTCCACCTCTTTATTTGAAACATTTGCGCAGCCGTATACATGTTCTGTCAGCAGAAAATCTAATTATCACTGATGCTGTTAAAGATGGCTTTATGCCATCATTCTAGCTCCCACGTCGCTATCTACCACTGTGTAATTTAAGTGACACTGACTAAAACAGCAAAAAAAAAAAAAAAAACTCCATTAGTATTTGGTGGCAAAAATAAATAATAAAAAAAAAAAGTTGGACACTTACTCTTTCTGTCACCCTGGGCAAACTGGATTTCAATCTGCCGGCCACAAACCCACTTCCTGTCCAGGCTGTGAAGAGCATCTTCTGCATCTCGCACATCCTCAAATATGCTGAGTAGTTAAGGGTTTTTGTTCGTTGTCATTTTTTGATAAGGCCACACAAATCAATTGTTTTTTTGTTTTTTTTTTATCTCAGAAGAGAAGGAAAAACAATGTCTCCTCACATAAAATATAAAAACACCAATTCAATTATTTAAGTTCCACCCGTCACATCATCAAGAGATTTGATATAAGACACAACAGTTTAAAATGAGCACAAATTACACATTACTTGATATGATATAGCAAGTGAAAAAGAAAAAGCATCACACAAATACATCCTCTGTTCATTTTTGTAGAGATAAAAGATGAAGCAAGTTTTTCAAAAGACATCAAATAATTGTCTGAGGGACGAGGACTACAAATGTATAAACAAATCAAATACATTAAATAGTTTATTAAATTCCTTTAAAATTACAAAAGTCATTGATATAACAAAGAAAGCTGATTTTGTTGTCATGTCAAATTTGTGGAATTGTCTTGTCAGGATACAAAATAATTCAGACTTGTTACCTTTGCCCATGCTTGACTTTGAACTTCATCTTGATCTTTACACTCTTTAATCGACTCCCACAGAGACTCGGGTTTCCTGCTTGCCTTTTCCTCTCAAAACTCTTTTCTTTTCCCAATTCTTTGCCGCCATATCCAAGCTTTGTCTCCGTTCCCTTTTCCTCTTCATGCTTTACTTTCTCTTTTCAACCTTTTCCCTCCCTCTGATCCTGAAGGTCTGTGTGACTTGTCTTTACAGCTACTCTACATGGGTCTTTGTTACTCTTTGTGGCCGGTTCCACAACTGGATGCTTTTACATTTTCTGAAGCAATAACAGAGAAATATGTGTGTTAGATATTCAATCAAATTAAGTGAAAAACACGTCACAAAAGTATATCTTCTCTGCTGAAATGAAATTAAAATGTTTTATTAGCAGGAGCACAAACAGCAAAAAAAAAAAAAATCATTGGGAAAGGATATTGAATGTATGCAAATCCTCTTGGTCGACGTGTATGGAAGTCAAGTGGGATGTAGACATCCACTATTGGCCCATAGCGGCCAAACTCACGCCGCAAATCCTCAGGCCTGAACACCGTAAATACAAGTGTGACTCAACTGACCATCACGGGCAACTCTACCTACATCACTAACCAGTAACAACAGCTGGGAGAGCAGCTGATGAGAAGGCTAAAAGGGACAGTTCACCCCAAAACACAGTAACACTTATTTTACCTCTTACCTGGTGATCCGACCCATCTGTCCACACGGTTTCTCTGTTATTATGTCAAGTTCGGCTGTTGCCGTTTTATTCTAGAGGTTGTATTTTGTTTTGGAACAATTATATTGTGTTTTGGGGTAAACTGACCTTTAAGATACGTACACTAATTTATTCAACATGCAATTCAATGTAAACCCCGCTAAGAAGTCTACAACTTGACATCAACAGATGCTGCAATGTTGCTCTATTAATGTTGGATTTTTATAAAATGTTCAAGTTCAATTTATCAGCAAATAAAAACGAATGATGTCTGGAGGGCATGGGTTAATATGTCAACATCAAGTAGTTTGTGTTCAGATATGTATACTGACCCAACCCAAAGTGTTACAACACACAAGCATAGTTTGATACAGCATTTGATAACACGTCTCTTTTGTTCTGCATAGGGATTAGGGAAACCTTTGCCACTGTTTGATGATGTGCAGGTAAAAAGGCTGATATTAAACTTACTATACTGTGATATGTTACTAGAATTAGGTAGCATATGTGTTCTTTTTAAGCATCTTTGAAGTTAGTAATATTACTAGTTTACACATTATTCAGTTTGCCAAAAGGACATCTTTATTCTTTTTAGTATTTTCCAAATTAAAAATGAACTATTTTTAAGGGACAATATGTTGTGGAGTCACAACAAACGCACATTTCTGGCCTCTCCCGTTGTTAATAATTCCTGAATGGTCACCTTGTCGGGCATTAACCCTCAACTTGAACCCCTTCAGGCTGATTCAAGACCCCTCCGCGAATCCCCTTGTCGGGGTTTCAATTTTCACAAATGACTGGCTCGCTCTTTTATTGTCCCTTACTTAATAATGCTTAACTCAAACAACAGACCGTAGAATGCCGTGATGGACCGACCAATCACAATCGAGTACACAACCAAGCCGTGTAATAACTTAAAATGAATAATGGTTAACTGAAATAACGGGTTGTAACCTAACAATTATCTAGGCTAGTTAAAATGAAGTCTGATCAAATGAAATAGTAAGTTTTACGTATTTTACCTGCAAATTACCAAAACATTTACTGTAATATTGTTCATTATTTAATGTTATCTTATTTATAAACATGTAACCGAGCGCAGTAAACGTTTGACAGAAACGCAATGCAAACAAAGAAACGTTACAAACATATTCAAGCATAACGTAGACACGTTATCACGTTTATTTTTTTTTTTTGGTAATTTGAAATGTGTGAGCTGCAGTTTATAAATATTTTAAACGTAATGCGCCTCTGCACGCTGGTTTAACGTAACTTAAGGCTCCTACCAGGAGGCTAAACTTGGCTGCTAAGCTAAGTCAGCTAACGTTAGCTAACATGAATAGCTAAACGTTAGTTAACGTTAGCGGATGATCTGTGGTTCTCATTGCGTCTGAATGTGGACTCACCTGGACTCATCGGAAATGTTTCTGACGAACAAAGACGTGTTTGGAGGCCTCATGTATTTGGCCATAAAGTTACACTCACGCAGCAGAAGAAATGCTTTTCGTGAACGAAAATCTGAAGCGAAAATATTTCTTCTTCTTCTTCTTCTTCTTCTTCTTCTTCTTCTTCTTCTTCTCTATGGTTTATTGGCGGTTGGCAAACCAACTTAAAGGTGCATTACCGCCTCCACCTGGACTGGAGTGAACGACAAATGCATGCAGAGAAAAAAAAACCCGAAAGAAACTAAATTGTCTTTACTAAATCAGTTTTTCTTATAAACTTGATAATATTTTGATATACCTTGCCTGCTGTTTTCCCCAAAAGAGCCTGACAGTGAAAAAGTGTGGTGGTCTGCCTTACGAAGTTTCCAAAAAAGGTGGTCTCTCTGGGTATGTATTCCTTGCAATGGATTGTGTGTTCAACAGTTTCTGGCTGGTTACATTATGTGCATTTTTAAGTTGAATGTTTGCCTATTTTATGTAATGAATAAGACCTGTATGACTAATTCTAAGACGAGTAATACTATTTTCTTCCTTACGTTTAAAGCCCACCTTCCTCCCATTACCAACATGTCTTTATATATTTTAAAGATGCATTCCTGTTTCACTAATGTTCCGATATACTCCTGGCATGTTGTTCTGATGAATGTTTTGTCTTAAGGCTTGCTTAGTGGAACCTGTAGGTCTACATATGTAATCTTGAGTGCTTGTTTTGCCAGAATATCCACATGCTCATTTCCCTCCACACATATAGGCAGGAGCCCAAATGAAACTTGTGAATATGCCCTTAATTTGCATTCTGTACGTTATAAGAAATATTTCATTGATAATATCTGTTCTAAACGATGATCTGCCTGATCTAATGCTACATAGTGCTGAAAAACTGTCAGATGCAATAACAGTATTGGGTATTTCCTTCTCCTCTGTAATGCCAATAACACTGCCAACAACTCTGTGGTGTACTGATAAATGGTCTGATACTCTGTTCTTTATTGATGTATCACTCACCGGGATATAGCCTACACTGCTGCACCTGCACACCCGTTGTATGGATCTTTAGAGCCATCTGTAAAAATGAAAATTAAGTTTGAGAAATTCTTTTTTTAACATATAATTCTGGACTATGCGCCATACTGAAAGATGTTCTGACTTATTCTTCAATTCCTGATGTATATTGAGGTCTACCGTTGGCAAGGGGAATAACCATGGAGGAGATTGAAACAGTAGGGCTATACTCTAGTTCAGTGATTCTCAAAGTGGGGTCTGGGGACCCCCAGGGGTCCTTCAAGGGGTTGGGGGTCCCCAACAAAAATGGGAATAATTTATTTTCACTATAATTTCATCCATAAGTAATAACACAATGACAGATTGTATGACTATTTTGCTCATGGGTTTCCTTCACTTTCTGTAATAAAACATCTAAAAGCTAAAATTCTATCAGGTAGGGGACCCTGGGGCAAAGTCTTATCAGATGGGGGTCCGTGGTCTAATTTGTGTCAGTTTAGGGGTCCTTGATGTGAAAAAAGTTTGAGAACCACTGCTCTAGTTGACCTAATCCAATGCTTTAGCATCACCAAGCATCCAAAACTCAGATGAAATGTGACTCACTGTGTTCCAGGCAGTCTGTTAAAATGCTCTTTGCAGGATGTAAATCACAATGCCCCTGAAGATTAACCTCGAGATTAACCCAGTATGCCAGCATGAATTTGACCCTTGTTATTCTTAAAGGCATCTCTCCCATTTTCCACCATGCATCGCTGAAACTGGAGATATGAATATTTGTTGCGCATGCGCACTTATAAGGCGCCTTCTGGTTCTTCCTCTAAATCATAAATTGCGGGATAAGTAACCACAGCGCCCCCTGTCGTTTGAGATAATCACCTCTAGCTGTGGCAGTCGCAAAAACAAACCACAGGTGGAAGAAGCATTCAGATCCTTTACTTAAGTATTATCAGCTTAAAGTATGAAAAGTAAAAGTATTCATTGTGCAGTAAAATGTTCCCTGTCAGTGTTTTACTATTATGTATTATGTTTTAGGATTACTATTACTGCTGCAATAATGTGTATGTTGCATTTTACTGCTGTAGATGTTTAAGGTTGTGCTAATTTTAACTCCTTTATATACTGTTGGTTTCTGTCAGACATATTTAGTGGAGTAAAAAGTACAATATTTCCCTCTGGGATGTAGTGTAGTTGAAGTATAAAGTTGCATAAAAATGTAATCTATCATAAAATGAATGTATACATTTTATGATAAAATGGAAATACTCAAGTACCTAAAATGTGTATGTACTTAGTTACCTTCCACCAATGATGAAGCAACCAAAATCGTAGTACAAAGTAGTACGTAATACAAACACGTTGGTTTATTTAATCATTCAAATTTATTAATAAATGTATAAATAAAAAATAACATTTTATTGTGTTATTTCCCCATGGCTCCCTGCTTGAAGTTGAAAAGGCGTAAAAGGGATCCGTCAGCTGCCAGGTGAGGGTCAGACTCGTTTGCTTCTGCTGATGAAAGTTACAGAGCCAGCAGTGATAGTCTGGATACGTGATAAAGCAGAGACAGAAAAGAAAAGAAAAGAAAACTCACTCACAGTCTATTTTTCTTTGTAACACCAAATCCCCCCCGTCTTTAAAGCAGTTATTAAAAGAATTAAAGCCACTGACCTCAACCATGTCGTCCTCTTGGATCTCTCTGACAGAGGTGAACTTTTCATTCTCAGCAATCAGCTTCCCGTTCTCCTCTCTGACAGTGCACTGGTAAAGACCAAAAACATTGCAAGTGATGGAAGTGGTTCATCAATCAAACAAATTTATAGCAACCAATAAAAAATGAATGTAAAAATGCAATTTAAACTCCCCAAATTGCTATTTTGCCACACACACACACACACACACACACACACACACACACACACACACACACACACACACACACACACACACACACACACACACACAAATCACTCATACTTTATTGATAGGGAACTTAAGAGCAAGATGGTCTTTGTCATTTTTCAGACATGACTGACATTTGCTTAAGCATTTCCTGTTTTACTTTTCTTTCCTGTCAAAAATGTATCCATCCACCAAAGATCTCCAATTTTGTGTCTGAGTATTCAGTTTGGTTGTTTCTTCATTAATCAGATTTCTTTAACTTTACCTGCATGTGGCCACGCTGAGGGGTATATCTGCTGCTGTTTCCATCATTTGAATCCTGCTCTTTATTTAAAAATGCACAAGAACAGGACTTAAGCCTTGCTGAAATTTGCTGACTGAAGCCTACATAGTCTCCTGAATGAAAACACTTTTCACGGCAAAATTTTGGCATCATCGGCTCACGTCCAACTCTCAGGTCTTCCCTTCTGTGCCAATAACATACATGAAGATGTTTAGCCTTGAGTTACCTTAATCTTCCTGCCATCCACAGTAGTCATCTCAGACTCCTTTCCTAGGCTGAATGAGTGGACTTTGGTGCCAATGGGAGTCTTCATTGTGTAGGTGAAGTCTTTGCCATTCTGCTCGATCACCAACACTGGTTTGAGTTCCTTTCGCATTTTGACAATCATTTCAGGTGCACCTTTAAGGCATATTTAAAAAAAAAAAAAAATTATATTTGTAATATTTATAATCATACATAAGCAAATAAATCCTTTAGATATGAAAACATTCTTACCTACTACTTTTAAGAACTCCTCAAGGTTTTCCTCAGAATAAACTTTCCAAGTGCCGCTGAAGTCCATGTCTGGTCGTGTTGCTTGCCCGAGGATGTTTGTTGTTCTTGTTGTTAATCCCATCATACACACTGCTGGTTGGCATGTTGGGGACTTGAAGCTCCCTGTTATTTTGACTGAAATTTCCAGAGAGAGGCAAGATGGGCTGAACAACAGATATTAAGTAATAGATGAAATATGGCAACAGATACGAGAATGCATGGATGTTTCTTCTTAAAAAATAAACAGAATCACTGCACTGAAGTTTAGCAATGACATCTTTATTTCAGACAGGAATAAAAGCTTTCCTTCTTTTGGCAAATATTTATGACTTGTCTTTGACTTTTTTCCCCTTCAAAATATAAAAATACTTCAACTGCAAACACACAGAAAGCAATAAGTTTTAAGGCAAACGTGCAGGCAGCAAAAGCTCAGGCAGTCCAGTGCTCGGCAGATATGAAAAGGTGATACACCTCTTCAACCTCCCAATAAAAGTCTTAAAGCATGCTCAGTTACCAGGAACACAGATATGTAGAGCTTTGTTACAAAGATGCTTAAATGTGACAAAGTCGATTTCTGCTGGAATGTTACTGAAGCTTAAAACACGGACGCTTACAAAACTCAAATCACATTATAAATAGACGAGTGGAGCACATTTTGGACAGTAACACTTATTTTCTCTGTGTGTGCCGTGTTGCAGTCCCTGAGAAAACATTGATCAGTCATGCAGCGATGTTAAATACAAGCTTGTTCATAGACCGCGGTCAAACATTTGCTGTGCTTTACTCTTGACTTAAGTTATGTTAACATTCTTGGATCACCAGATTTGTGCTTTCTACATGTATCTCATCAGGACACTTTTAAAAGTAATTCCCTCTTATAGTCTTTTATACTTAATAGTATAGCCCGATCAATAAGGATTTTTCAGGCACATACACATAGGGGTGCGGTCTATCTGGATGTGCGCCGTTATCCCTGTATTTAAATAATACTGCCTAAGAACAACTAAAAACACTGTTGCCTACTTTTTTTCTAGCATAACCCAGTCCTAAGAGTCTACAGCCATGCTAGCGGCTCTGCTTTAAGCTAAATGCTAACATCAGTACGCTTACATGCTCATGTTAAGATGACATAATGTTCACCCTGTTCACCATTTTAGTTTAGCGTGTTAACAAATCAAGTTTTACGGAAATCCATTGAATAGTTGTTATAATATTTTAGTTTGGGCCAACTGGCAGACCGACATTGCTGTTCATTTAGCGACACCACTAGCACAGCTTACAACTGGCGGATACTGTTTCTAAATCCCCTTAAACATTTCTTTGGTATTTCTATGCAGCAACTTCTTGCTCCTCATTGGCAAATACTGTATATATGCCAATACTGATATATCTGCAATAGACTAATATCATCTGAGACGATTTATCGGTCGAGCTCTGCTTTACAGATTTTTTAAACTGTGCTTTCAGGGGGCAGACTCCACCAATCTGGTGCTTCAAGCTTGACAAAACAAGTGCTCGGTCTTTTTTTGTACCATTTGATGCAAGTCTGCCTGCTAAAACACAAAATGCTGACACTCTGCTCACTTCAGGCTGTAATTAAATCCTGAAATAGCAAATAGCCAGTGGTGCATGCTTGGGTAATGTGTTTCATGATAAAAATCCTTAGGAACTTTTGAAATTTTTTGTTGTTGTTGCATAATCTCATATCACAACAACAAAACACGGAACAGAATAAGACCTCATGAATATCAAACGTTGCTATGACTCCCGTTCATTTAGGGATCTCATGAGAGGATCATGAAGAGGAGAATTCACCCTCTGCTTTCAAGAACTGTGAATATGTGCTTCATCATGAGAGATCCTCTTCCTTGTTTGGACCGGGGTCACTAAGGCAACGTGATAGTTTCAGTTGGTCTTGCTCCTCCTTCTCATCCGGCACTTTGGCCCTCAGCTCATCACTGCGTTTGGCTCTGTGTTCGCTGCTCCGATTGGCCCTCTGGGAGGATTCGTTCAACAGGCTGACGGCATCAGGAGGGCTGGGATCTGGCTCAGCCGCCCCGCCTCGGGGACTCTTGCTGTCATCGTAAGTGTAAACCTTGTGTTCTGGTGGATACAGACACAGTGCAGCGACATATTAGTGCTTGAACATTGTCTACAAGCGGCTGCAAATTTATAAACACGTAATATAAAAATATATAAAAAGCCTTTTTTTGCAGCAGTTTGGGCTTCAGTGAGGGTTGTTTTTGGGATGTTGCATGTGCTTCTAACAGCTTTGCATTTCTATTTTATGCCACTTTGTACTTCTACTCCACTACATTTATTTCAAAACCTTTAGTTGCTTTGCAGATTTAGATAATAAATACAAATATAAGTCAACTAATAAACGGTGATATATATATATTTTTTATATTTTAAGCTACCCAGCAGCAAATAAAGTAGCTAAAATCAGCTCCACCTAAACCAGCTGCAACAATAAAGTAATGAACACATTAATGCATCAATAATTATAATTCAATATTATAATATATATGATTTTGAAATGGGCCATTCTGCATAATGAGTACTTTTACCTTTGGCACCTGTTGGTAAGATTTTAAATGCAGGACTTTACATTTCATTTAGCAGACGCTTTTATCCAAGGCGACTTCCATTCACACACAGATTGGGAGCAATTTAGGGTTCAGTGTCTTGCCCAAGGACACTTCAACATGTAGACCAGGCGCCAGGGATTCAACCACCGACCTTCCGATTGGTAGACGACCGCTCTACCACCTGAGCCACAGAGTATCGTAACAGAGCATTTTACCACTGTTTGGCTATTTTTATGCAAGTAAAATATCTGAATACTTCTTCCAGATTTCAGATCTTAAATGATTAGTCCTTAAATAAAATTACGATCTGGATATGTACATAGCAGAACATTTCACAGTACAAAATTGAACTTGTCAGCACTTTCCAGTGGACAAACCATCTAATGGCAACACTGTTTTGTTACTAAATAAGTTATGTGTATTTTGATCAAATTGATTAATGGATAATCTTGCTTTAATTGTCATCGCATCATGCAAATCAGTTGTGAAGTATTACTATGACTGTTACTTCTTTTCTTTTTGATCCCTTCCTGTTCTCCAACATCCTGTTTTTACTCAGAAACATGTTGAATTAAAGAAAAATATTGCTTCACTTTAGCCGCTTTCCGACCAAGTAGTTACAGGAACGTAGTTATAGGAAAAGTCCACTTCTAAACAGATCTACTAACTACTCTCCCCCAAAACCGTTTTTTCCAATTGCATTTGCACTGGCCAAATGGCCATAGGGACTATAGGAGTGGTAAGGGAGTGATGTAAGCACCGCAACGGTCTTTATAGCAGAAATGATTTTAAAATCAGAAAACAAATACACCAAAAAAGTATGAACTAAATACTAAATCTAATGTATATAGCATATTTGTCATAATTTAAAGAAGTTTCCCGAAGAGAAACGGGTATCTCTCTCGCCCCCGCCTCTGCCTGCTGCAATGTGGACGTGTGTGTGTGACTGTGTGTGTGTGTGTGTGTGTGTGTGTGTGTGACTGTGTGTGTGTATGTGTGTGTGTGTGAGTGTGACTGTGTGTGTGTGTGAC
Organism: Sander vitreus; assembly: GCF_031162955.1. Taxonomy (NCBI): domain Eukaryota; kingdom Metazoa; phylum Chordata; class Actinopteri; order Perciformes; family Percidae; genus Sander; species Sander vitreus. Next base: position 7,391,065 of record NC_135868.1, read on the forward strand.
GGCCGGCCAGCCAGCCGTAGGACACACTTGTGGAGTTTAACGCCGAAAAGACAGTTAACCACAGGTTCCCGTTAATCTTATGATGGACATGTGTTGTGATATTTAAACAAACGAACCGTCAGCGGTGAAATAAAAAAGCCTCTTATTTACGAGAGCGGTCTGAGAGACCTCCAGCTTACAGCGGGGTCTCTGAGCATGACTGGCCGAGCGACGAGCTAGCGGCCGGGGCAGGCGCCTGCTGGCTGTCGCCTCACTTCATGGAGCTTCTCAACTCCGAAAACGTTGAAGCAAATTGTCAATTCGGCGTTTTTGGTCTGTCTGTACCGGAAACCCGACCCTAGTTGACCTAGGTTCATATGCTGAAAAGGGAAAAGAGAAAAGACACTGGCCTGAAGTAGGAGCTGAAAGAGTTACAGGAACTGCAGCCAGAGGGACTTAAAAATCCCCAAATTGGTCCAGTCGGAACACGAGAAAAAAAGGGTTCTAGGAATGTTATGTTCGAGGAACTGCAAAAATCCCTCCGGTCGGAAAGCGGCTTTTGACTCTAAAGCAGTGTGAAAAAGGCTGATTTCTCCATATACACTTTTTATAATACGATGAGATAAATTCTGACCTGATTCAAAGCAAACTTTTCTCACTGGCGGCGTTTCCTGGCGGTTTGCGGGAACTGTGAGGTAGTGACTCATCTGTGAATGAGACATAGAACGTTTGTCAGGATTGCTTCATTACAAAGCTTAGTACCAACCAATAATCATATTCTTAAAATTTTAGACATAAATCAACATTGTTAAATTAGACCGAATTGCCATTTAGTTTCACTTTATTCATTCTTATTGAATCGTTAGACAAACCGGACATTTGGGTGTCGTTCAGTTAATGAAAACCATTTAGCCAACACTCTTAATCACAGTGAATGGGATTACAACAGCATTACAAGCAACCAAAATGAAGGTTCAAAGAATAAACTCAGAACAAAGAACTACAACTGTACATAAGTTCACATACAGAAGCTAATTTTAGGAACAGAGACTATCCTGTATTTCCAGAACTCAAACACACATAAACAGAATCGCAGTCGCTGTTAAACTCACCCTCCTCTCCATCTCCACACGCTGCCTCCTGAAGCGAACTTCACTCACATTGTCCTCAAACGGGTCGATCATCAGGTCGTGTCTGCTGTAGGAACGAAGCTGAGGAGAAAAAGACATGAACGTCAGCGCAAAAAACACATTTATTTACTTGTTACCTTCTACAATAAGTTATTACTATGCCTGCAACACCAACTCTGCTCAACATTATCAAAACCTGCATGCATTGGCGCCTGGGTAGCTCACCTGGTAGAGCGTGTGCCCATATACAGAGGCTCAATCCTCAACTCAGCGGGTTCGATTCCGACCTGCGGCCCTTTGCTGCATGTCATTTGCCCTTCTCTCTCCCCTTTCATGTCTAAGCTGTGCCATGCCAAAAAATTATCTTAAAGAAACCCTGCATGCTGGACTCATATTGTCTCCTACCCTCTGTCTGGTCTTCTGCAGGTTGGCTCGCAGAATCTTTCTGATCTCTTGCTCACGACTTCTCGAGATGCTCGGGATGGCCCGTTGTCTGGCCGGCCCTCTCGGCTGAATGTTTCTATGGAGACACACATCACATGTTATTACTACTTAAAACAAAAAACTTTTTTGAAAACGCGGCAACAGAGGTAAACGTAATTTACAAAGAAAAGGAAAAAAAAATGATGTCATGTTTTTTGGCAGGTCCAGACCTCTAGGTTGGGCACCACTGATTAATATGATTTCCAAAAATAAAATCTGCATGTAGTGCTTTGCTTCTGTTTTTTTATTCTCTATTGTTCACCAGGAATCGATACCAATGACACCAGCTTTACTTAGGATTTCGGACTTTTAAAACTAACTTCCTGTGTTTTTATTTTGGAACAAAAACCATAATATTCAGAATCAGGTTTATTGCCAAATAGGTTTTCACATATAAGGAATTTGCCTTGGTATTTTGGTTCATAACAATGAACATCGTGAGAGAAAAGAAAAAACAAGTACCACATAAGTTTTGTAAATAGAAAGATCACTGCCAGTATTCGACCTAAGGACTATGAGAAAAACCTAATTTGTCCTCTTACGACTGATACTTACTGCATGGAGACGGACGACACAATCGTGGGCAGCTTGGCGGTGCTCCCGCTCTCCACCAGCATCATGGCCTGTTTCATCTCCATCTTGTTGTAGAAGGAAATGAGCTGAGGCTCGGTGGAGCGTTCGCCTGCGATCAACCACTTCTTCACGTAGGCCTTATTGAAGCGGTTCAGCCTGAGTGCAGCAGAGGAAGCCCTCATGTTTACATTTATTCTGTCTGCACATTACCACCCCACTACCTCATGCACTACCCTCATCCCCCTATAAACCAAAGTCTATCTATGTATATGTAAATAAGCATTTGCATTAGCATTTTATTCTAATTTAAATATTTGTGTATATGTTCTATGTGTGTGTAGCGCGAAGGGGCTACAGATTACATTTAATTGTGCAACCTTGTGTTGTAAAACAACAAATAAATGAACCTTGGCGGGCTCCCACTATCACTAATACTCAATTCAAATATTACATCAACAGAGGCTTCAATCTTCGTCAAGAAAATGCAACAGCAAGATTTTAATTTGGCAAAACAACTCCCCGTCACTCTGAAGCACCAAAACTTTGCAGCAGCAGCAGCAGCAGCATGAGAGAATTTGTGCAGGACCATATTCACACACAAAAAAAGTCCCCTTCAGATGGATTTTTCAGCCTTTTAGCTAATTCCCTCCTATCATCATTTATTGATTTTACAAAATATAATATTAGTAAGTATCCTCATAACCCGACTCATCATATAAAGCTTACAAATGGACACAAGTGGCATCCCTGGATGTTTTAAACCAAAATGTCGATGCCACTAAAAGACTGGTTCTTTGTGCCTTTCCTCATAAAAGACCGTAACAGGGACAAGACAGAGGACAAGTTAAGAAAATCATACTTGTCTTTCCAGTGATGATGTCCATAATGACCACATATGTCTTCAATTCCTGTAAGGAGATGATCCAGGAACTGAAGACAAAATTTGTTTTTATATGCCGTTAATTCTGCATAAAGATGAACAATAAGCAAAACAGAAGTTTGATCTTTTATATTCTTTTATGTCTCTGTTCCTCTATTGTATGTCGTAAAAACTTAAAGTATTATTTATCCAATTATAGTAAATTGTGAAACAAATAATGATTGATCTCACCTGTGTGTGAATCTCCTCATTAATTGATCTTCTGCTCTCCTTCTTCCTCTTCACAGCCAGTAGCTCCACCAGAGGCCTGATTGTCATTCCCTAAACACAGAAACAGGACGTGAGGTCATGTGGATACTGACAACACAACAACAAAAAACCAGACCAGCAACTCCCGTGGTCTGCGAGGTAAAATTACTGTTTTTGTCAGTCTGGTAGCTTTAAAGAAAGCCTAGATAACAGCTTCAGTTCCCCGTCAGAAAAGGCTGTCTGACGGCAAGGTAAAGCTGTGAAAATATTCTAAATGTAGCGTACACTTAAACTGATTCAGATTTTTTTAGTGGGCTAAAATATGCTGCCCTTGTCTACAGCAGAACATCTACTGTAGGTAATACACTCGTTTATATCCATGACGTTCCACTTCAGGGATTGCTCTGTTGCCGCCAGAAATTCCGCCAGATGTCCCTCTTTTCGGCCGGATGTCCGTTACCTTACACTTTTGTGTTGGAATTTTAAACTCTGGTGGATTTCTGAGGACTATGGTTAACTGCTCCTCAGATCTCTGCAGGGTAAATCCAGACAGCTAGCTAGACTATCTGTCCAATCGGAGTTTTCTGTTGCACGACTAAAACAACTTCTGAACGTACACGTTCCACCAAAACAAGTTCCTTCCCGAGGCTATTTAGCAGAGGCTCGGTGTCTCTGCCCAGTGCTTAGCGCCGCCCAAGAAGATTGTGATTGGTTTAAAGAAATGCCAATAAACCAGAGCACGATTTTCTCCCATCCAGGAATGCTGTATGGATTTGCCAGACCCTCCTCTGCAGCGCTGTGGAGGAAGGTCTGGCAAAGTGAGACTAGTTATACACTGACTCATAAGTACATCATACAACCCCACTCCAAAAAATCTGAAACTATCCGTTTAACTTAAAAAAAGTCAGGTTTGGTCATGAGTTACTTCAAGCCAAATAAAACACAGAAATGCAAACGTTTGTGATATAAAACACTCGAGCCCTCTCACCTGCACAATGACAGTGAAGAAGATGACCGTGATGATGGCGGTGAGGAACATGTTCTTCATCTCGCTGTTGGTCAGCAGGAACCCCAGTGAGAAGGCAATGGCACCTCGCAGGCCACCGTAGGCCACGATGAACTGGTCCTTTTTGGTCAACTTTACAATACGGAATTTATTGATGATGTATGTGAGGCCAATGACTCCTGAAGAACACAGAAAACAACATAATACAGTTTATAAAGGAAAAGGAACGGGAAAATGAAACATTAGCACAGTACTTTATTTACTTTTTATGGTTAACTACCTTCCTTTAAATCTTTTTTTTCTTCTTTCTTACAGGGAAAAGATGTTGTACTCCTTCATGCAGAAACAGGACAATCAGAAAAGTGCAGTATTTAAAAAAAACAACCTTTCATACTAGTTCATAGGGGTAATTTACTTGGGGGGGGGGGTTGAAACCCCCCCAATAATCAAAACTGGCCAGTGGAACCCAACCCAAAAAACAATTATAATTTCCTTTACATAAATGAAGACATTTGTACCATAATGTGATGCACAAAAGGCACAAATTGTTGCAGAAAACTTCACCAGAATGCAGAAAATGAAGTGTTTGACGTTCAAAATTTCAATCTGCTCAAAAGTGGAGGACCCACCCCCCCATGTTGAACCCAAAGTTAGGCCCTTGTGCTAGTTATCCAGTCAACCCAGACACAACGTCAAGTCACTATCTGACCATGTTTTGTTTCGTTTACTGACCCAGCACTCTGGACACCAGGCAGAGAACCACCGTGACAATGACGAAGGTCCAGTTCCAGGCGTGAGGACCGGCCACCGTGGAAACACCGAGGAAGATGAAGATGAGCGTCTCGCTCACGCTGCTCCACATCTTCAGGAAATATTTGATGGTGGTGTACGACTTGTGGGAGACGTTGGCCTCTACATACGGCCGCATCACCACGCCACATGCTATCAACCTGTGTGTGACAGGAAGGAAACAAGGAGAGCGCTATGAACAACTCAGAGTTAGCTTAGCTTAGCATAAACACTGGAAACAGGAGAAAACACCTAGCCTGGCTCTGTCTGAAGTCAACAAACCTTCACCTACCAGCCCCTCTTAAGCTCACTGAACATGTTATATCTCCTTTTCTTAATCCGTACAAAAACTGAAGTTTAAAAACAGAAAGTTGTGGTTTTATGAGGGTTGCATGCCGGATGGTTTCTTGGAGTTTTGTTGAAACTGTGAGTTTTTTAGGCAATATGAAGATATAACGACATTTAACATGTAAATTAGTGAGTGTGGAACATGTTCTTCATCTCATCTTCTTGATGCTAAGCTAACTGGCTACAGCTTCAAATTTAACATGCGGATATAAGAGTGGTATCGATTTTCTCATCTCACTCTGTGAATAAGCACATTTCACAAAATGTCAAACATATTCCTTAACAAGGACCAACTGGTTTCAACATGTTTTAGTAATGAGGAATAACAATCCCGTACATACAAGAGGAATTATCACAAACTTGGGTAAAGTTTTGATCACTCACGACATGATGCCTGACAGGTGGAAGACCTCAGCAGAGAGGTAAGCCATGTAGCTGTAGAGGAAAACAAACAGGGGCTCGATGACTCGGGTGTGCGAGGTGAAACGGGAGGTAAAGGCACCCAGGATGCCGTAGATGGCTCCCACCAGGATGCCTCCCAGTGAAACCACAAAGAAACAGACGACACCGAGGACGGCGTCGACCACAGTCACAGTTCCTGCGTGAGTAAACTCCTCGAACAGGTGATACAGAACCTGCACCGAGAGAGAAACACATGGACTGAGACTGAGAAGTTTTCTTCAAGGTAAAATGTCTTTGTGGCTCTCAACCCTGCACTTGAAGGAGGTCACGTTCTTCGTTTGTTTATGAACAGGATATCTGTTCTCGATCAAGATGCAGATCCAGGATTTATTTCGAGGAGAGATTTTTTTTTTAAACATTTTAGCTTTTGTCTCATGCACTTCCTCCTCTTTTAATTCCTTGCTTTCTTCTACTTTCCATCCTTTCTTTCTTTCCTGCCTTCTTACTTCCTTTTTACTTGCTTACTTCCTCACTTCCCTTCTTATTCCATGATTCCTTCCTTCCCTCCTCTGCAGTTATACAATAATTGAATCAGAATCCTGTGAATTTATCTTCTTTTTAAACTTCATGATTTAGCTGACGGCGCTTCTTCTTTCTCTACAAACGTGTTACTAATTTTCAAATAATCTTGATAATTGTGGCCGGGTTGGCTCAGTGGGTAGAGCAGGTGCACATATACTGAGAGGCTCATGCCTCGACGCAGAGGTCCAGGGTTTGAGTCCGACCTGTGACAATTTCCTGCATGTCTTCGCCCTCTCTCTCCCCCTCTCTCTCCTAGCTGTCCTATCCATTAAAAGGCGGAAAAGTCCAAAAAATAATCATAAAAAAAATACTCTTGATAATATTATTACAGCATGTATAATTTCATCTTGTAAATGATGTCTGCATTTTTTCCCCCTTTAGATTAATATGATAATGTCCATTTCTGGGTCAATTTGTATGAAAAAAATAAATAGTTTGTAGCTGTAATGCAGATGGTAAAGTGTGTTTTGGAGTCATTCATTTAAACATTTACTGTTTTCCATTTGCAAATCATATATTTGCACACACTTTAACAGCAATAACTTGTTATTAAATGCTTTAGACAATCAGCCACATGTAATCTCCAGCAGCCTCTGCAGCTCTAAAACAGAAAGAACAAATGTGAATTAGTTGAAAATTGATTACTGTACGCTCCATATTCTCAGTGATTGCCCGTTAAGAGGACTGATCTGATAATCTGAAGATCACTGATCTAATTGGCGAATGAATACACACTGAACAAAAACAAGGACGGGAGTGAATATAAACTTGAATTTACTGGTTTAATCTTTAACAATGTGCTGTGTTTTATAAGATTATGCAGTTTTTTTTTTTATGTAAATCTCGACTGCAGCTGTAAAATACATTTAATGGAATAAAAAGTACAATAGTTATCTCTGAAATGTAGTAGAGTACAAGTGTTAGGTAGCAGAAGATGGAAATACTTAAGTACAAGTACAAGTACCAGCACCTCCAGTAGGGCTGAAAGATGAATCGTTTTCAAATCAAAATCGCTGGTGATGGCGCAGTGGATATGACAAATGCTTTTGGTGTATTCAACATGATCGTAGAAGGTGCCATATGTAGCTAAAAATAATAATCGCAAATTGAATCATAATCGCAATATCTGGCAGAAAAAAAAATCGCAATACAATTTCTTTTTTTCAGCCCTAATCGCCAGTCTTCAGTTCACTCACCACGGTGACGGCGTCGTTGAGCAGCGACTCCCCGAACACGAGGATGTGCAGCAGCTCGTTGATGTGGATCTCCTCGAACACGGCCAGGACGGCCACGGGGTCCACGGCCGAGACGATGGTGCCGAACAGCAGGCAGGACAGCGGGTCCACGCTGGCCAGCTGACCTCCTTCAATCCGACACACGCCGTATATCATCCCGCCGATGAAGAAGGTGTTCCACAGGGTCCCCACCACCGCGAACACCAGGATGGTGCCCATGTTCTCTGTGAAGGGCCGGATGGGCAGGAAGTAGCCGGCATCGAGGATGATGGGAGGCAGCAGGTAGAGGAAGAAGAGCTTAGTGTCGAGGACGGGGGCTTCCTCCCCGATGGCTTTGATGATGCCGCCCACCAGCAGACCTACGCCGATCAGCAGACAACTCTCCGGGACGATGTTTTGCACTCCGGGAATAATGTGAAAACCTGAAGAGAGAGAAAGATTTGAACTTTTTACTCATGGAAAAGGGAACGACAAGTCAAAATCATTCACTCACCAACCTAAGAATAATACCTATTTCTCACATTTCTTTTAACTTAAAATGCTCCCATATTTAAGCTGGGTAAGAGTTGCATTAGGTTATGTTATTACTCAGAAAAGAGTAGTTTTAGGCTCCTATTTGCAACTGCTTTCTTGTTAAGTACTTTCTCCCAACACAGAGTAAAGCTGGCATTGATGTTGTTTACAATCACTCCATCCAGCGTCAGTGTCTGCACTAGCCAATGTAGTTATTAAATTCTCTTTTTTTATATGTTTTCACTGCAGAATTTCTTTCCTGCTCCAGGTCTGCTTTACTCCCCCCCGTTTCAGACAATGTCCTGTTATTTTACCTAGAGCTTTGACAAATTGTGATAACCATTTTTCAGACATGCATACAGTATATACAAATAACTGTAAGATTAATCATTAATAAAGAGTAAAATCAATACACAAGAACATGTTTCATTAGTCAAGTAGTAGTATGAGTAAATAAAAGACGTAACATTCACTGCTAAATGACTCTGCAGTACATAAACACATTTCTACTGTGTATCTACATTTCGTGATACATAACTGTGTGCATTAGAGCAGCAGTTTGACAAAAGAAATTCTCTACTCAGTCATACTTCAATGCAGCGTCCTCACGAAATATAAAACATGTTGCAGCTGCTGCTGCTGCAGGGAGAACGAACAGCTGGTTTATCTGAACAGAACAGCTGAACAGAAATATCTGTGTGGGTTAAAGTTAATGCATTTAATCTGCATTTAACTTGGATGTACTCACTATTATTTGCCTTTAGTGAACGTTACTTAAATGAGAAATCAAGGTCTGCTACTATTGGTCATTTTCATTGCTGATTTATTTGTTTTTGATTTATCTTTCAGTCTATAAAATGCCAGAAAATAGGGAACGATTACTATCACAAGTCCTTAGATCCCATGTTAACGTCCTCATATTGCTTGTTTTGTCTAAACTAGAGGTGTGAATCTTCACTGATCTCCCGATTCAAATACAATTATCATGTCAGCGATTCGATATCTCGATGCATCAAATACATTTTTCTATTAAAGCCATATAGGCTATTTAATTCATAGCTTTTCAAGCTTCAAAAACTAAACATTCTGCAGTGCTCTAATACTAAATAAATTGGATACATAAAACTACAGCACTGAGCACATGGCACTTCCTAAATGTGCAAAACATAACAGAATATGTAAACAGAAAGGTTGTTAGGCCTACATTAAATTGCAAACAGAAATAATCGATTATGGCCCGGCCGATTATCGATGCAGCATCGTCCATGTCCACGATTCGATGCATCGATTATTTGATTAATTTCAACACCTCTAGTCTAAACCTCAGTCCTAAACCCAAATATAATGAATATACAATGATATTAAACAGAAAGGAGCTGCAAATCCTCACATTTGAGAACATAAAACCAGCGAATATTTGTCATTTTTGCCTGAACTGCTCATCTGAAAGGTTAAATAAAGGGCTGATACAGTAGATTGATGCTGAACAGAACATTGTCACTGCTCCTTTAGTTTCATATTTGGCCCGTTTGTCTCTCAGCTGAATGAGGCCTTGACATTCAGTCTCTCTGTATGTGACTCGAGCAGGCTGCTGTAACCAATATTTCTGCGATGTTTTATGCAGTCAGTGGTCCCGTGTGCAGCCGTACTCGCCCCCTGCCTATCGTCTGAACACTGAGATCTTTGTTATCAAGCAGTGAATTAGGACAGGAAGTTGGACCGGCCCTGGTAGACAACAGCTGGACAGAACAGATAAGATGCCACAGAGCTTCATGTTACTCAGCTAACGACAAACTGCAGGAGAGATTCCTTCAGCCAATCAGAATCATCACTGCTCGGTGTTTTCACATTCAACATGGTGACATGGGGGATAATACAACAAAGTCAAACACACATTGTGGCTGGTAATACAATATTTTGACAATATTTTCAAGTACTTGAGTGAAATTTCAAAATACTTGTACTTGAGCACTTCCTTTTAATGCTTATTATACTTGTACTCCACTACAACATTAAAGGCAAATACTGTACTTTTTACTGCACTACATTTATTTGACAGCTTTTGTGACTTTGTAGTAGGGCTGCAACTAACAATTATTTTTATTATCACGTAAACTGCTGATTCTTTTTTTGATTCATCTATTAGTCGTTTGGTCTATAAAATGTCAGAATAATATCCATCCCTGTTTCTTAAAGTCCAAGGTGGTGTCTTTAAATGTCTTGTTTTGTCAGTCCAAAACCCAAAGATATTCAGTTTAATGATATTAAACATAGAAAAGCAGAACATCTCCATATTTGAGAGGCTGAAACAGCATTTTCTGCCATTTGTGCATGAAAGATTACTTTAACGATTAATGGATTATCAAAATAACATAGATAAATCGTGGCAGCTGTACTTTGCAGATTTAGATTATTAATATAACATTAAAATCATCTTATAACTTATGATGTATTATTATAGATTACGTTACCTAGCAGCATATAAAGTAAAACTGAATCAGACAATTGTATGTAGTGTCCAGAGTTTATCCTCTCAATTTATGAGGAGTGAAGTTGTGTCAAAGCTAAAGGTCAGAGGCGAGAGATGACTTATTATAACTCTCCACAGAGATACATTTAATCTCTCAAATTAGTCCGAACAACAGCCTCTAAACCTCTTGCAAGGTTGAATCTAAACTCTAATCCTTCAACATTTGCTTCGTCTAGAGACAGACAGGCGCTCGCGTCATCAGACTCGTCCTAAAATAAGTTTGTGTGGCACGGAAACATAACTGAAGCAGTCTGTGGAGACACTATCCGCACTCTGTCGCAGCATGCAGCCGAGAGAAGCTTTTTGGTGTATCATTTATTTGAAATTCTGGTTGTGTGAATGTATTACCGGAAGTTATATATTTTCTATGTTTGATAAATAGCGGTGTCTTGTAATCCAATCAGTCAAATGTTTGGCATGACTCGGAAAAAAAGTCAACTACCTGTAGCTGTTGGCTCTTTTTTGCAGTATTTGGGTCAGTGACGAAAAAGGGTTGGCAAGATGAGAAAATTGAAAAACTTTGAAAAAGCTTTTTTAAAAGGCATCCTTGAGTTTTGTTAAAATGTATATTTTGTGTTATTGTACATTTTATTTCATTTGAAATAGGATTTGCACCATTACCAAAGATACAAAGATAGGACCAAATGGACCTAAAATGTCAAGTGGTGTAACCACAAAGGAATGATAAATAGTTAATATTGCATCCACTACATTGTTTGTGAGTGCACTCATACAAATATAAGTTCTATTTCAAAATTTAACCCAAAAATGGATAAAAGGATTACTTCTAAATTTAAATTATATTTGTGTTATTGCAATATCAAGTGGTAGACGTGCTGGAAACAACATTTGTTTTCTAAATAATCTTGGACAAATTGTGTAAAAAGTCTTACAAATGTGTTTTTACAGTGGAGTAGAGTATTACATTTTATCAAACATTAACTTACCTGCACATGAAAAATACTGGTTAGCCCATTTGACACAAACCAGTTACACCACCTGACGTGATGCTTCTACAGTCAAAAACATTGTGACACTATTACTACCACTGTTCATCACACCCCCAACCGGCACCGTCAGACACCGCCTACCGAGAGTCTGGGTCTGTCCGAGGTTTCTTCCCAAAAGGGAGTTTTTCCTCGCCACTGTCGCAATAGCTACCGCTAATGCTTTACTCTTGAGGGAATTATTGTAATTGTTGGGGCTTCGTAAATTATAGAATGTGGTCTAGACCTACTCTATCTGTAAAGTGTCTCGAGATAACTCGTTATGATTTGATACTATAAATAAAACTGAATTGAACTATCAAGCACTGCAGTCAAAGTAGTTTACTGAACTTGCCGTTTAATTTCATTCCAATGACAAATATTTCATTGAGCTTACAATTTACTTTATTAGTGGTTAAAACTCATTAGATTAAATTAAACAACTAACATCTTAAAGTGTGTGTGTGTGTGTGTGTGTGTGTGTGTGTGTGTGTGTGTGTGTGTGTGTGTGTGTGTGTGTGTGTGTGTAAGAGGTAGATAGATGGGTAAAAGAGAGCGGGAGAAGCAAGTCTGTTTAGGGTTGTGCATGCCCTTTAACAAATTTATAGTTAACTTATTCTGGCGCATTTATCTGAATTCAATTTGATCAACTTTAAACAGCATTTTTAATATTTAAGTAACATTTAATACTTAAATTAAATAATCCTTGAATGTTTTAGGTGTTTTAAAGCTGCTGTTCTTGTACCACATTAGGGGTCACAGTTCAACTGCCTCATTCTATTTTATTAAATTGTTATTAAATTATTGTAACATTGCAAAGGAAATATACACATTTTTATTTAAATCTTTTTTTTAAAACACTAAGGCCTTGCACTATAATGATTTAGCCTAGCCTAGCTAAATAAGCTATCTTGATAAAGTTGTGGATAAATTACCTCCACTTTTAAAAAATACAAACAATAAACACATACAAATAGTTCTAAATAGTAACTAAATTCATATAACCTCTTGAACCAGTAACTTAAAGGTCCCGTGACATGAAAATGTCACTTTATGAGGTTTTTTAACATTAATGTGAGTTCCCCCAGCCTGCCTATGGTCCCCCAGTGGCTAGAAATGGCGATAGATGTAAACCGAGCCCTGGGTATCCTGCTCTGCCTTTGAGAAAATGAAAGCTCAGATGGGCCGATCTGGATCTCCTCCTTATGACTTCATAAGGAGGAAGGTTACCTCCCCTTTCTCTGCTTTGCCCGCCCAGACAATTTGGCCAACCCATGAGAAAGAGAGAGACATCATGGCTTTCAAACGAGCAAAGTTGCAGTCAGGTGGCAGTTGGTCAAGGCCACACCCCCACCCTCCACCTTGCCCCCCCCCCCCTCTCTCCTCCTCAATAGCATTTAAAGCTACAGACACAGAAATGGCACATCCTAAGGAAAGCTCATTGTGGGACTGGCTCTAGTGGCTGTAATTCTGCACCAAGGCTGAATTTCTAGAAAGAGACTTCAGATACAGTATTAGGGGCCACTAAGGCCTATATAAAAGAGACTTCAGATACAGTATTATGGGACCACTAAGGCCTATATAAAAGAGACTTCAGATACAGTATTAGGGGACCACTAAGGTCTATATAAAAGAGACTTCAGATACAGTATTAGGGGACCACTAAGGTCTATATAAAAGAGACTTCAGATACAGTATTAGGGGACCACTAAGGTCTATATAAAAGAGACTTCAGATACAGTATTAGGGGACCACTAAGGTCTATATAATCCAAATAGCAATTTTTTATTCAAAAGAATGTTTTTCAATGTTTTACTTGGGTCATACCATTTGTCATGTTAACCACAGAACTTACCCTAAAAATGTCTTATTAACTTATATTTATCACAGAGTTACTAACATTGTGATGCAGCAGTTATGCTAATTTCCTGCCATGTGGTCTTCTTGCTGATTTTAATAAAATAGCACCTTGAATGGTGGTTACACCCGTTCTCTTAATACATCCATGGTAACACCACCTTGACATTTCAGGAAGCTAGCATGACTAGCATGATGATTCCCTAAATTATTAAAATAAATATAAGCATCATTTTAAAATATATTTTTTATTTTATGCAAGCTAAAAGTTTTGACGGTTACACCACTTAGACATTTTTGCCATTATCCTCCAATTATTCTCTTAAAATGTATTAAAACCAAACTCTAAAATATGGCCTCTAAAAAAGTATGTATCAACGTAATTTGTTTGTCTGTTTTTTATTTTTTTATTTAACATATTTTAATTTAATTTAACCTTACAGACACAAAAATGGGTATATATGGTATATTTATATGTATGTGTGTTTATGTATGTATGAAAACTGTGCTATATAAATAAAGTTGCTTGTTTGGAATTTATTAACATAAAAGTTGTTTAATGGGCTGGATGCACTCCAGACTCAACCACAGACTCAACATTTTTTATGTCATAAATATTTTTGGAGGGTGAATCTGCAGAAGGGAGAAGGAGGGCAAAATTAAAGTATCGTCAGTTTTTTTTAAATTAGCGTTTAGTACAACTTTTACCAACTCAATAAAGAACAGCGGTAATCTTAATAATAAATGATTAAACACTTAGTTTTGTTGGATATGATACTGTCAACCTGACATTTTTAGCTGCTGCCAGGAGAACATACTCACACCAAACTCCATTCAAAATTCTACTAATTTAACAAAAATCAGTCTATTACCAAGCTGTAAAATGTCACTTCATACCTTTAACACATCCTCAGTCATGATGCATTGGTATTTTATTCACTGCTTGTTCTTTATGTCTGATGTTTTATTGCATCCCCCCCCCCTCGTTTCTGTTGTTCTGCTTGACATGTTTCTATACAAATACACTTTTTTACAAACTTTAATACGAACGCAAGAAAACTGTAAACCAACAAGAAGAGCACATAACAGCAACTTTGGAGCCTGTGTAATTGCACCCTTTATTTTATAATAATCCAGCCTCTCACTAATGCTGAAAGTGGGAGTATTTGATTATTTTGGCAGCAGGAAATCCCCTCATTTGTGTCACTCACCAAGTTTCATGAGTAGGGCCAAGAGGATCCACAGAGAGATCTCAAAGGGCTTCCTGACGTGCTCGTAGTTGAAGGAAAGGACTGGGAAAGCCTTTTTGTGAGCAGTAGAGTTAGTTTGATGATGGGAATCCCCGTGTGTCTCTCCGGCTGGACCCCTCCACGTCTCGTTGTTTTCCGAAACAACATCACGACTCGCAGAGGCGACAGAGACGAAAATGAGCAACAAAACGCACATTAAACCCGTTAGAGGCAGAAATGAGCTCCTCCGGGCGAGACGGAGCTCAGCCATTTTTAGGTGGTTTGACAGCTCAACTGCTGCTGCTGCTGCTGCTCAGCTCTAGATCCGATGAAGATGAAGATGAAGATGAGGATAGTACGGGAAGCCTGCGTGGTGCGCGACGGAGAAGGGCGCACCAGAAGGGCGGAGAAGCACGAGCTCCTCAGGCATCTTAAAACTACGCTTAGTTGTAAAACAACAAATGGTGATTTATGTAACAAGCTGCTGTCATAAGTGGAAGATTTTTTTTAAATTCACACTTCTTACTCCCACGCTGAGATGATTTAAAGCCTGGAGAGTTGTTGCCTGGTTGTTTCAGACCAGAAGAAATTCTGAGAACTTCATTAAGTATCAACCGGTATCAACATCAATCAGACAAATTTCTCACGCTGAACTCTTTTTCTCTTTCCTTTAACAGGCAGCAGCTCATCCAACGCTTAGCCGGAGAGAAGGTGACATCTGCTGGTGTGGAGGGCCACAACGAGCACACAAAGTACTTACACTTAGAAGTACTTATACTCATTTGTAAGTGCTGTGTTAAATACGTATTTTAGGTACATTTACTTAAATATTTCTAATTTATACAACGTATGAATAATTGTACTTTTTACTCTTTATTTTACAGCTAAAGAAGTTTCTTTTCAGATTAAGATTTTACATAAAATGCCCAGTTTATAAAATGATGCATTCAAGTAGGCTAACACTTTTATGTTAATGCATCAATAATAATGACACAATGATTATATAACTCGCAGGAGCTATTCTTGTTCACGAGTAGGCTACATTTAGCTGGTAATGCTAATGTAAAATTATAGTCAGTGATCTGAATACATCTGGTACAAATATGATACATATTGAGTTTCCATTGTAGTTTATTTACATTTAGACATTTTCACAGCAGCACATATAAAACAATTATTATTTTCACACAGCATTTTGCAGCACTTAAGGTTTCTCAGAGGGAATATATACAGTAATTTGATGAATCAAGAGGACTCTGCTGCCTGCTACCCAGGGAGGATCCATCAATCTGAATAAAAAATCAATGTTTTCACTGGAAATCTCTGTCTCACATTCTGATGACCCCAGTTATTCTCTCAACTTCTCAAATAAAGTAGAATAAATTGTTATTTGAAAATAGCTTCCAGTTTTAGATGAGTTCAGAATAAACAAATGATTCACAGCTCCCACATCCTCTTTGTGTGTATCGGACCCCAGTTGAGAGGAATTAGTAAAACCAACAACAGTGACCCGTTCCCACAGTGTCCGAGCTCGTCCACTGGCTGCTGTCTAGCTAACGGAGGCTGAGGGAAACATAAATCTAGACGTTGATTGTGTTTGACAGGGAGTGAAGGGTTGTAAAATAAACATGTAACAAGACCAACAAACTATCGTTTGAAAAATACAGCCTGGTTTTGTTATAACCCTACTAAAGTTGTAGCACTTGACACAGCTACCCAAACCTGCATGTTTTCATCAATTGAGTAACAGAACAAGCTGTACACACAACACTGACATCTTACAGGTGATACGTGTACAGTGCGTTTTATTAGGGCCGAGCACAAAAGTGCCAGGGGCCCAACGTTTTTGTATGCATCTTTGCTGTACTTTGGGAGACGCCAAAGACATTGAAGTGAACAATAAAGTAAATCTAATCTAATCAGCTTCCAAATCCAACTATAGCACAATTAACAATGTATAGACTAAACCTAGACATTTGATGGAGCAGCTTGTTTGAGGCCTACCATAGTGCCAAAACCAGGGTCAAAGTAGTATCTGCCCATGGATCTGCCTGATAATAGCATCATTTCTGATTGGCCCCCAGCTTCTATGACGCGCCTTCAAGCGCATGCATGGAAAAGACAGTGGTAGATTGAAGCATGTTTAAAATGGAATCAGTTTTCTTTAATGTCACAAAAAACACCTTCAAAACATCAGTATATAGAAGTCTGCACACAGATGTCAAATCTGTAAACATATTTATTTGAGAATTACATCAATTTACCAAATTTGTTACTATATAAAGTAAATCATTTGGATTTCTTTTAGTGGCATTTTACATCTACAGACAAGCCCTTTATTAAATTCTAGTACAAACATGAACATTTACATTTAGCAAACTCAAGATGCCCTGATGAAAACAGCTTTAAATTTAGCTGCTTATAGTCTGCTTCGTGAATAAATACTCAAAGCGGTAATGCTGCTTTAGGATTTACAATCTAAATTCAAAACATTAAGGTGCTAAAGTACAACAAACTAATGACTGAAGTGAAATATTTTGAAGAAAAAGTTTGTTTTGTTTAAAAAAAGATGACACTGGGTAGGACTTTCTGGCCTAAACTGGTTTGAATCCTATTTGAGAGACACTTGTGTTCATCGGTAATTACACATCTGAGCATTTCAAAATGCTGTATGGAGTTCCTCAAGGCTCCATTCTCGAGCATCTTCTGTTCAACATCTAAATGCTACTAGCACTGTCTCCCACATGTCTTTTTATTGGCATTGTGTTGTTTTTTATATCTTTTCTTAATGCCTTTCTATCTTATGTAAAGCCATTTGAGTTACCTTGATGTTGAAAGTTACATAAAATAAGGTACATCAAATGAACTCACGCCTATGTAAAAAAGTGTGTTTGTGACTAATTTCAATAAATACAATAAGCTTGTGTGCTGAGATAATTACCTTCTTAATTATTGTATTTGATTTTCTGTGGTTATTTTCAAACATGTTTTGTTGTACTATAAAAAGCAGGAAATAATAATGGTTGCAGGTCTAACTTTAATGCTGAGATCCTTGTTCACAAATTAAAAATACAATCACTAATGAAATGAAAGGCAACCTGCACAAAATATGCAGAGTGGTCAAACTGCAGGCTCACTTATATTGCTTATAAATGTTGAGATTGCAAAGAAAGTGTAAATTGTTTGACTAAATGTTCCTGCTGGGACTGAGCAATGACTCCTGGGACACTTAGATTTTCCTTCAAGCAACACCACAAACACATTAACCCTCTCGACCTCCATAACAAACCTTCTGCTACGTACACAAAAAAACAATCTGCCACATAAACCTCCCACATGGCTTCTCACTAATCTCAGGCGTTTGGATGTTTCATATGGACCCTCTCTGCCATCTGCATGGCGCTGTACAGAGACACTCCCATTCCCACTGCGGCCATCATCATGGCGATGGGATCGAGGAGACTACTCTGAGGCTGCATCCGGACCTCACCTGAGACCTGCCTCTGCAGACAGGACAGACAGAGAGATGAAGACAGACAGACAGTAGTTTACCACACTAGTCTGATCAGATAGCAGTTAAAGTGGTAGTACAGTATGCTACTTTTTTCGCATTATGGCCACAATATGTATAATGTTTATGTGTATATGGCAGCTTAAAAACGTATTGTAATGGCATATGTTTTGATTGTGACAATCCTGGTAAAATGTGGTGTTGAGTTCAGCCCTTCATACTCAGTGTTCCTAGTTCGAAGTAGGGGTTTTGTGGGGATGTATGCACCACTTTGGTCCAGACTGAAATATCAAAACAACTACTTGAGGGATTGCCATGAAATTTTGGACAGATATTCATGTTCCTCCAGGATTAATTGTAATAACTTTGGTGACTTTCCATCCAGCAACATTGCCAAGTCAAAATTATAATTTGGTTTATGACCAAATACCTGCAAAACTAATGAAATTCCCATCAGCCTGAAGCTGTTTTGTGTTGAGTTATGCTAATTAGAACATATTAGCATGCTAATATGTTGAACTAAAATGTTGAACATGGTCAACATTATGCCTGCTAAACATCAGCATTTAAGCGTCATTGTGAGCATGCTAGCATGTTGACGTTAGCATTTAGGTGAAATGGCTGTAGACTCTTGGCTACAAAGTTGGAAATGTTCAAATTCTGCACTTAGTGGCTTTAAATTGACAAGCAAACAACATGTCATATAGTATTTTTTCCATTTGTACTCGTCTGTGACTGATGTTTCCCACCATATCCTCCTGTTGGTCTGAAACAGTTTTTCCCCTGTAAATCATCCCAGAGCCAAAGGTCAGTGGAGGTGGAAAATACAAATCACTTTGCTTCAGTCACATTTATTTCAGTTCAGTACAAAGGTTTGCAGTTGGTGACTCTGTAATGCATCACTGTTAATAAAGGCAGCTGCATTAAAGTTCTGCTTCTGTCTGTCCTCAGTTGTGTCTGGTATAAGTGTGTTCAGTGTGTTGCTGGTTTGAATTGTTTCATTCAGTTCAGTACAAAAACTGGACCTACAGAAGCTCTGTTATCGCGTCAGCATGTTTGGGATCTTTCAGCAAGTTTTTAAGTATGTATAGAATTTAATTAATGTCAGACTTTGGCAAACTGAAATGATAGTATCAGCGTCAGAAAAGACTCTTTCGTGCAGCCTCTTATGTGCAACACGAGCTGTGAGGGTGAGTCTGAACAGGTTACATAACGTAACCTCCTGAGATGAACTCTTAAAATATGAATTCACTTCTCCTGCCTCAATTTAAAGCATTTCTATAAAACGTGTATGAAGATAATCTGTCAAGTACTAACACCAAATACGTTTACCTTCAGAGTGGATTGATTTATCTGTGTGTACATCGTATTTCTCTGTCTGAAACTAAACAATTTGGGGAAATGCTCCAGCTATGGAGACTAGTCAAATAAAACATAAAGAGAGAAATAATACTTTTTGTGCTCTGAGTGGTTGTGACCGACCTGGAGGAGACGGAAGTATCCTGGTGTCAGTCGTCCCAGTCTGATGATCATTTCTGCTCATGGAGCTTCTCAGACGAGCCAACCTTTCTGCAAGGGAGGAAACATTGTCATCACTCCTCCACAAGTTCATGTTTACAATGTAGAAAGTGTAAGAAAAAAAAGTTTTTAAAGGAGGTGTTTTTTTTTACATCAGTAGTTCCCGAACAAAGCTGTTTCTATGTAACCTCTTCTCTCAAGTTGCATATTTTTATAAGCTGTGAGCGCTTCAACCAAAGACTGAAGTCCTCTCCTTAGATTGTTTTATGTGAATTTTTCTTTAATGATCTGAAAAAGTAAAACTACCCAGTTTTTAGTTGAGGTAAAGTCAGACAAAATGTGCAAAAACGTTTCTGTAGCAGGAATATGTTTTTGTCCTTTTTATCATCTTGTGACCCCTGAGATTCACAGCACAACAAGCACTTTAAATGTACACTTTTATAATTTCTGTACAGTATTTATGTATTGTATTGTATATTGTATATATTGTATTGTATTTATGCTCTATTTTTTATGGGCATTAAGGTGGGTATGAGCACTGTAATTTCCATTTTTATGGATGAAATAAACTTGACTTGACTTGACTTGATTCATGTTGAGACCCCTGGGGAACCTAAGATCTTAAACCACTGGTTTAAAAAAGGAGTGTATTTTGAGACATTTTGCCGTCTAGTTTATCTGCAGATAATCTAGACTATTATTGTATATTATTAAAACAAAACTGTTTTGTAATTTACTTTTAGAAAAGCAAAACTTACGGATAGTGCTCAGCCTATGGAGTGTCACTGAATGCAAAACTCACAATCTTTAGTACTTCCACTTGACAGCTTTTCATCAGGAGTCATCTCAATTCTTCTTTTAACAGTAATATTCTAATCAACATTCAGTCAGCTTTTCCACACCAGAACGTTGAATGTTGAATCTACTGTCATACCTTCAAATACAGTTTCATCTCTCTGTGTTTAGTTATATTTACTTTAATCATCTGTTAGTACAGACAGAAGCCAAATAAGTTATTTGTAACACAAACCTTTAAACACAAAGTAGTTAGAGCTCCACTCATAGAATATCTCCTTCTGCCTGTTGAAACCTGACATTTTCCGTTGCTTTAAACTCTTAAAATATTTAAATGTATTACATTTAAATGTCATTAAAATTAGGGATGGGCTAGCCCTAAAATAATATCACAATATTTCAGGTTATATCTGCGATAATAAAATGATTGATGATATGACAAAATACTGAATATATTAACATGTTATTAATTTCAAGAACATACAATTGCAATAAGTGTTATGGTTTTATATGCCAGCATACATTTGAACCATTTTCCTTCAAATATTCAGTAAAAACAAAAACAAAAAATCTCTCTCTTGTTTTTAATACTTTTTTTTATGGCTAATTAAAATGTGAATATGAAACCAAGTTGTACCAAAAAAGCAGAGTTATTCGTCAGTCTTTAGGTAAAACAAAGTCTCACAGTTAGTTAACAAGTCCTCAGGGAGTTGATGAGCAACCATCAGCGCTCACCCTCACCTTCATCGACGGCTGGAGCAGCTCAGCACCCGCAGACAGACAGGCAGCATGTAAACCCCCTTAGCAGCCTGAACAAACAGTGGCAGCCTGTCGTACTGAAGAGGCTCCTGTGTGTCCCTGCTCTTTTGTACAGTGTGAACGTCCCAGTCTGACGGGACTCAACACACACACTCACAAAGCTGCATGAAAAGCCGCAGCCTGTCAGAGATGATTTGGTCACCCAGCCAGTAAAATGAGTGAGAGCAGAGAGAGAAGAAGAGGCTCTGTGCAGCATGTTACACGCTTGAAGGAACATGTGTGTTAATGCGTTGCACTGACTTATGTAACCCAGAAACACTACAGAGAAAATACTTTTTAACAACTGTCGTAAATGGACCTGAGTGCCACAGCTGCCAAACATATGAGGATTAACTTTTACTGGATAGAATTAGACTTTTGTTTGTATGTTTAAAGTCATTTAGTGATTGTTATTTTGAATTATTAGTATTATGTTACACAAGGCCTCAGTTTCCATGTTGCCACATTGTTCAGGGCCTCACTGTTCATGTTGCTCTGTTGGTTATACTGTATAAACGTAGCATGTTGGAGAATTAATGCATAGAAACCAATCTAAACATTTTAATGATATGTTTAATGATCTGAATGTTGTGGGAAAAAAAAAAACAAAATCAAATCAAATTCTTAAATTACCTATCACATTATCTGAAAAAACACTTACGCTGTTTTATTTATTTAATATACATGAACAGTCATACTTTGCATCAGACGTGCTGAAATAAGACATGTTAGGCCACAAAGGCCAGTCAGTTTGATGCACTGTGTGTGTCTGTTTAAGAGGACTGGAGGTGGACTAGACTACAAGGTTCTGATTGTGCACATCAAGTGACCTCATGTCCCAGTCTCATGTCTGATAAAAACACTTCAGTATCTACAGACGCTGGGAAAGGAATTAGAAGCTATGAGAAATAAACAACAATTCATGATAACATGTTAGTGATGTGCTGCAAAGTTTGGTTTGTTTTGTGTTGGGTGTAGATTAAACTCTATAAGATAAAATAAAGGTGCAATAATAATGTAAAGGGCTTGTATTAAACATCACTCTTTTACAGATACAGTGCTGAAGTATTCTGGGTCCTGTGTTGTGGGTCCCACTTCGTCCTGACCTGCAGCCTTGATGGGAGCTCTGGCCAGCGTCAATTTCACTCCTGCGGGCCCCTGAGCATCTGTCTTCTCTACAGACATCACCTTTCCAATGAAATGCTGAAACACAAAGCAAAACACAGCATGTGTTAATCATCGGTGAGTACATCTTCTTGTTGTTTTGCACAGCTCTTTGTCACGAGCTGGTGAGTTGAGAGTTGGTAGATATATTTGCATTGATTTCCCTTGCAGCTGTAAAAGGATTTAAGGTGAAACAAGTACTATTTTTACAGCCCCAGTGCACAAAAATAACATATTGGCAATAATGACTTCCTCAATAATGATTACTTGTTGAGATTTCTGGCTTTTATCTGGCTCTTTTGTGAACCAGACACAACAAAAGGTCCCCAAATTACACTGCAAGATATTTTTGATGAAGGGGGTGAAAGAGCTGTGCAGAAGATATTGTTGCAGTTCCTCCTGTTTGCCAGTCGAGGACAGTAAAAGTCTGCTTACTTATTGTCAGAAAAACTGATTTAACCACCTTGCTGAACATACTGCAGGTTGTATCTCCTAAAGCCAGTGAGCAGTTCAATCCTCTTAAAAGCTGCAATATAAATGTTGTGTGTCAGTGAGAGACCTCTGTAAGATGAACTGCAGCATCCTCGTGCTTTGGGTTTGGTCTAGATGATTCAAGATATTTCTCCCTCTGTGCTTTTACTTCCTGTACAAAAAAAGGCAGCAAAACATAAAACACCGTTCTTTGTAACAGCAATGCTGACTTGAGGTTATATCTGCGGATGTTAAAGATAAAAACCTTTAGGATCTCATAGTTGGAAGTCTTGGAAACGTAACTGTCCCATGACTTGGCTGTAAGCTCCCGTTGCTTCCAATGAGACTTAATCTGCAACATCAAGACACCAAAAAAAAAAAACATTCAGATTATGAAAACAAGATGTATGCTGTGTCTACATAGATAAGGTGAAGTCTCATAGACAAATTACTTTCGGTGACAATATGCATCAATTTAAATTTACTAGAAAGCAATCAAAGACTTGCACTCTGTCAAAGCTCTAAAAATCTAATTGTTTTTTAAATTAGAAAATGCTTTGGAAGAGTCTGGATCTGCCTCAAAATACACCACTGATCTGTCAGTGGTGTATTTTGGGATAATTGTGTCAGATTAATTCATTCAAGTTTGTGCAGTGGTTCATGCGAAAAAACAAATGACTTTCACAAATGTTATTTCAGTCGTCTACTCTTTGTGGTTACTGCATTAAACTCTTAGCACCTCTGTGTACATGAGCTCCTCCTCGCCGATGTCCTCCTTCTCCTGTAGCTCCAGGATTCTGTTTTGTTCTGCTGCGACCCTCCTCGCTGTGTCCTCAGCAACCTTACAGATCGTACTCAGAGCCTCCTTATCGGGGGAGATCGGTGTCACGCCGTCCAAACTCAGCTCCCTGCTGATCTCTTCCCACACCTCACCGACCTACAGCAACACGACAGACACCTCACTGTTCAAAGTGCTTCTGTGTCTGAAACAGAAGTCTTTGGTGCAGTGGATGTGACACATGCCCGTGGTGTGGGAGATCTGGGTTTGATTCCCACTGCGATACATCAACCAATATGTCCCTGAGCAAGACACTGAACCCTTTGCTTTAGCTTTCAATTGCTCCAGATGTGTGCGACCTCTGATATATAGCAATTGGAAGTCGCTTTGGATAAAAGCGTCAGCTAAACGACATGTAATGTAGTGTGATTACAACATCTTTCAAATTATTCTGATGGTGTAAAAAAATGTAGCAATCCTGCTGCAAATATTTGCAGCATTATCATACACAGCACTGGCATTTTCTTTGCTTAATAAACAGCAGTTCTACCTTGAAGTCCAGATATCTCCTGACGATGCTCAAAGTCACATGATGTTTTCTTGACAGTCCAGGAAGGTCTTGAAAACCTGCAAAAGTAACAAATTATTGTTTTTCACAACATAGTTTTAAAATTTCAGCGAACTATCTCTTTTTGCAAATTAACCGTAGTGCTAATTTTTATCAAGGCTGTCATACTTTCCTGTATACATCATTACAGTATTTTAGCATTACGGTCACTGACCTTGCATGGCAAAACCCCATCCAGCTTTTAAATGATATAGACGTATGTTTTGTTTTCTACAACATGTTTTAGACTACAGCTTTTAGGCTACATGATAAAAACAACATTATCTACATATTTACAGATGTATTGTTTAAATAAGTGACACTGTATTTACCGGTCTAATTCTTTAATAACTTCTTACCAAGTTTGCAGAAGATGGAGTAAATCTTTGACCGCAGGTTCTCTGATAGCTCCAGCACTGCTGCACTCTGTACGTTAGCAGGAAATGACCGCTGGGTGTCCTCCTGCTGGTAATGACTGAGGAGGGGCCTCTGGGGATCTTAAAGTCAAAAAGTGAAAAAGCCGAAAATAAGAGGAAAACCTGTATAAATATGAGATTCAAATTCAAATCATTGGTTAATTCTTTGCTTGGCGTGTGTTGACACTTTGTCCTGCACTTTCTACAATGTGAAAAGTATGACCGGCTCTGGTGTACTATCTACTTCAGACAATAAGTTGAAACATGTTAGTTAAGGGCTGATGTTTACTCCCAGTCACACCTGATGATCTGCCAACCAACATGTCAGTCTAGATACAAGTGACTGCCATATTTCATAGATGTATGTTAACTGTACTTCCTCACAGTCTTGTCATTGACTCATTATTGTTTGTAAAAAATTGTAAAACTGTTTGAACCTCTCCCCCTGGCAGAAGGTTGCGGTCCCTCAGGACCAAAACCTCACGACTCTGCAGTCAGCCTCATCAAGGACCCAGACCCCCACTGACATTGACTCTTAATATTTCATATTAATGTTCAATATGTTTGTTTGTTTATGTATGCACCAACCACCAAGGCAAATTCCTTTTAAGTACAAACTGCAATTCAACTTTTTCTGACTGTGATTCTGATTAAAGTCTGCAGACTGACCTGAGATCCCGCCGTGTTGGTTTCGGCTGACTCTGAGCTCTTCCTCCTCGTCCCTCCACAGCTGCAGCAGGAAACTGGGAGCCGTCTGACCGCCGCCATCTCTCCAGCTCAGGATGTAGGACAGAGTGTTGGGGTTGTCACATAACTCCAGCAGGGTGGCGAGGACGTTGCAGTGCAAGCATCTGGGGCTTGACTGAAGAGAGACACCCAAACAGTTTCACATCAGTTCTTTTAATATTTTGGTGCATTATAGACACACAAACAATAACTTCAGTTAAGCTTCAGGGATTGGAAATCAATCAGCTACTTACACTGAGTAAGTCCAACAGAAGAGACACCCCCTCTTTCGCCAAAAAGTAATCTTCTGTGGTGTAGCAACCCACAATGCAGGACCTGATGGGATACAAACTTTCTTAACTGTGGAGAATCAATGAGTGCTTTCCTTCCCGTTAGCCTACCAAATTCTCCAAAACCCAAAAGTGAATTATACTGTATTGACACTTAATTAATGAATTAAGAAAGCTATACAACAATGGAAAAGCCAAGTGTAAAAAACATATAAAAGGGTATAAGGATGACGTAAATAGTTTTCAATCAAAAGGAGATGAGAGTTTAGTATGTTCTTACCTAAATTGTTATTTTATTGAACATGCAGTTAAATAATATACATTTTCCTAGAGATTAAGTTCAAGTTTAAGAAAGTATTAAAATCAACAACATTCATTACTATCTTAAATAAAGATAAACATAAGATATTTAACCAAAGACCTCTGAGTCCTCAACAATAGTTAGATGCCTGAATGCAACTAAATTAGACAGATTAAAATCAGATTTCTGAAACCATACGAGGACACGAGGTCTGGGTCTTAATTCAGATCCTGAAAAGAAATAATGACTAACAGAGATATCAATATGCCTTCAGCTAAGGAAGACACATTGATGTGGCCAGTTGTAAACTGACTCTGGACATGACAAGTGTAAATGGGGTGTTTCATTATAATAAATAACAAGCCTACATTTCGTTACATATGTGCCTGCACATTTCGTGTTAATGACAATAAAATTGAATTGAATACATTCAAACAGTTAGCCAGTTAATCTATGAAAGTGTGCCGAGGTTTAGCTGAACTGACCACACGCAGTCCACTGTGGACAGAATGAGCTTGTTGTGTCCCAGACCGCTGTAGAAGTTGTTGGAGCCTTTCTTCAGGAAGTGAACTGCCATCTCAACTCCCTCTGATCCAAATAGTTCCTGTAGTACAAAACACCTGTCAGTATGGAGATATTGTATGTCGCTGTAACTGTAACTGAAAATGTAATGTTGTGATCTGAGCATGAGATCTGACTGACAAATATAAATATAAACATAAAGAAAGTTTAATGGTAAAATCATATTAGTGTTTGAAGTGAAAATGAGATGAAATAACAGTAAGTTGTAAATATATCATTATTGAAAAAGCTTCACTTGACGCTCTAAAGCAAAAACATTACATTTATTAATGTGTTGATTAAAGCAGCAACGTTTAAATTGTTTAATAATGTCTTTATTTGGCAGTAACCAAGTGGTAGTATCAAATAAGACACTGTGGCAAACAACACTGACCGCATCAATTTTTACCGGCGTTGTGTTATTTTTTTTTACAGATAAAAACTTGTTCACTTGTCCCATCTTTTAAACGGATTTGAAAGATGGTATAATCACATAGTCACCCCCCATATCCTTCTGTATTGTATGCTGTAAAAACAATTGCCCTCCGGTGACAAAATAAAGTTGAAAGTTGAATTTAAAAGTCACACAGTGGCTGTAAGTTAAACTACTTCTTAGCTGTCTCACAGTGACTTTTGCAATTCAACAGGTTAGTTAAAAGGAGCTTTTATCGGCTTCATAATCTCATCTTTACCTTTCTATGCATGTCGCTCTCACACAGCGCTGAAAGTATCAGTTGAATATCTGACTTTATCTCCAGGGTGACTACATCCTCCTCATCAGGGCTCGCTTCCATCTGCATCAAAATCCCTGAGAAAATACAACAGGTACGTCTGTATTGACCACGTTTATTAAGTAAAATACGTCTGCTGATGTTGTGCACGTTTTAATTAAATTTACCGAGGAGCTGGTTGATGGTTCCTTGATCACAAAGGTCCAGGTGGACTGAGTCTTCACCTACAGACGTCACAGATCTCAGCACTCTGATACAATGTCGCATCTGAGCCTTCTTACTGCCTCTTTCCCCCGTGTCACCCTGACCAAAGAGAGCATCTGGAGGAAAGATATAAGTATACTGTTGTTTAATGAAAAAAGACTACAATACCCAAATTATGGGGGAAAAATGCACTTTAATGGGGTTACAGCGTCCAATTTCTTTATTTGTTTGCATGTGACATGTTGTATGGTAGTTGCAGTTGAAGCACTAAAAGCAGTTGAAGTGTCAGTTGAAGTTTAGCATCTACAACATCTCAGAGTGAGTGAGCGGTGACTCATGTTTGGCTCAATGGCACTCTGACAGGACACATGAATGTTGGAGTTTGACCTTTGACATTTCTGATACAGGACAGGCTCTCTTTAGTCTCTTATTAGATGCTGTCACACCAAATGCTTGCTCTTGGGGAGAAATTGTTGGGTCTCTGTAAATTATAGAGTGTGGTCTAGACCTACTCTATCTGTAAAGTGTCCTGAGATAACTTATGTTGTGATTTGACACTATAAATAAAAAATGAATTGAAATTTCCACGTGTTTTGCAGCATCCTCACCTTGAGCAACGCACCAGTCTAGAATGAGCAGTAGACACGCGTTTCCCTGACAGGACATGTAGTCATCCAACATGAGTGGCGCGAGGGTGGAGAGGGCTGCCAGCGCCTGCAGCTGGAGCTCCTCCTGCTGGACGGAGGACCACTGACGTGAAGCTGACCGAGGCTCAGACGAGGCAGCAGGCAGTTTTACAAGCGTCAGCAGAACAAGCATAACACTTTCCTCTTTATACAGCTATGAGAAGAAAACATAGAGGGAACATGCAGGGTGTTAAAAATGTGACCTTTAGTCAAACAGTTAAAGAGACACTAAGTGTGACACAGAGTGTGGGACTGACCTGCAGGGCACCTAAGTCCTTTGACATTAAAACCAACAGATTCAAAAGCAACTTCTTCATTTTCAAGTCTTCGTTATTGTAGGTGAGCTTGAGGTTGTGGACCAAAGGGTTGTGACTTTTCACTAAAACATAAAGGAAGCATTTTTGTTATCATAAAAGATGTAATGTAACTGTACTTGTACTAATGTAATATTTCAAATGTAAAAATTAGCAAAGATGTATAAGGAAAGAGTGGTCTCACTCTCTGGAAATGTGAACAAAACCACGAGCTGTTTGGCAAATGAACTCTCCTAAAAATAGAAACATGATGTCAAGCAAATTGTGGTGACATATTTTACACCCCTTCTCAATATGTGACTGTAAATATCAGCTGCAGTGTGTTTCCATCATACAATGACATATCCTGTACTCACAATAAGCAGAGAGTTTGGATTTTCCGCGATGAGAGTTGTGATCACAAGCAGATCATTTCTGAGTTGGAGGTCAGATTGTCGGAAACCGCTCATCAGTTGGTGACAAAACGCTTCTTTCAGTGATCTAATGAACAAATGAACAAAAAGTAAATATCCAAAAGCTCTTTGGACAGAATTAGAGCACGAAAGTATTCAAATGTTTAGAGGGTAGACATTAATTCATCCTTGAAGCTTGTTGATAAATTCAAAGGGATTAACATTTTAGGTTTCTATCGATTTCAGGATTTGTTCTCCCTAAGTACATAAAAAGTCATTAAAAGAAATGAACTCTACAAGCACACAATGTCCTCATCAGCCACATATGAAAACATGTTAAGCCCACAGGAGACATACATGATACACTCCATGCTGCTGAGCTGAGCAGTAACCTCCTCGCTGCCTCTCTCCAGCAGGTTCCAGAGGATTTCGGCGGAGCGGAACAGGACCTGACCGGACAGGTCGGGTTCATTCATGTGGAGACAGATCATCTCTGCTCCTCGTGCATTCAGTATTAACGCACAGTTCATATCTGCAGTTGTAAAATGAAATGTGATTGATGTGATTGATGATAAAACAACCCACTGACCTGCTGACATTGACACAAGGACACTTAAAATCACTGTTTTGGTTGTTTGTCTGATTGTTATTCGGTCATGAGATGATTTATGCACTTGAGAGCTGGCTACTTTATCTAATGAAGGAGGTTAGATTGACATGTCTGACAGATCCCCTCCTCCACTACCTCAGTGGATCCAGAATAAAATCAGCTACTGACCAGAGGAGCTGGAGAGGATCTGAAGTGTCTGCAGGAGTTGCAGCTTGATGGCGGGCTGGTTATCCAGAGCGGCCATGGAGAGGAGCAACGTCTGAGCCAGGTCACTGCGCTCCAGCAGCTGCAGCTTGTAGCCTGGAGAGGTCGGCTGAAGCCCTGCAGAACACACATTAAAATAGATAATAAAATACATTTTTGGATGCAAGATGTGAACAGCAAGAAACAAACTAAAGAGAAGACAAGAGAACCAACAATTACAAATACAGAAAACAACCCATTATTGTTTACAAGTGCCTCTTAAAAGGAAATCGGAGGAACAGGAACAACACCAATGACAATTTTTGTGAAAAACAGTGAATGTAATTAAAACAATAGATTCCAAAGAACATACAAATTAGAGTCTAACTGATGGTGGATTTCTAGTGCAGTAAAAAGTATTTTAAAAACATTTGAGTCAATATTAATTATATTATGTATACAAAAATGTGTTAGTGTTTATGTACAAAGTTGTTTTAAGATAAGATAAGCCTTTATTGATTCCCAGAGGGGAAATTCGGGTTGAACAATGAGTTTGACGATTATATTCGGCCAGATTGATAAGCCAATACCTGTTCATCATATCAGCCTTGTGATGTATCAGTAAGACTCTAAAAAAGGTAAAACATGAAAGAAAGAAAGAAAGAAAGAAAACACACACAAAGAAATGAAAGAAAGGCACAAGCATGCCATCACAGAAGCCATGAGAAAACCTCACTCGGTGAAAGTCTAGAAAATCGGTTGTCAGAGTGGAAAGTCCGAGGCTTTGGCTTGGTGAGACGGTCCGTACCGTCAAGCAGCTGTTTAGGAGCCACACAGCTGTAGAATGATTTCACAGACTCAACTATGTGCTGTCTCACTTCAGCATCTGGCACCCTCATCAGACAGCCTGCCAAGAGAAACACATCTGTCAGAGTCACTCATCATCGTCACTCCTGTCGGGAGAAACTGCTTTCTTTTTTAAAAGACCAAATCAGTCTTGAGCAATGTAAAGCAAAAATCAAACTGTAGAAACAGAAATCAAGTAAAAACTGTATGAAGGATGATATGGACTTTGTAATGTCTTGCATTAAAAAGTCACACAAGCATGTCACTGCAAAAACAACTGCATTACCACACAACGATAATGTAACGTTTTTTAAAGATTATTTTTTGGGGGCTTTCCCTTTATTTGATAGTGACAGTGGATAGACAGGAAAGGTGGGAGAGGGATGGGGGATGACACGCAGCAAAAGGCCACTGGTCGGATTCGAACCCAGGCCGCTGCAAAGGACTCAGCTTACATGGGGCGCAGGCTCTTACTGGGTGAGCTAGAGGTCGCACCACAATAATGTAACTTTGACACACAATACATGTAATATGAGTAAGCCTGGTGATATTTTGCATATATGTTTTTGTTAACACATCTCTTGTCCTGCTGCAGGAAATACTCACCAAATGTGTATTCATCCACCACTGAAAATAGTCCTGAAAATGAACTGTTTACTCCTGTTTAAGTTATGTTTGCCAAAAGCGACAGTGCTACAGTACAGTTTAATGTAAAACCATGAAATGAAACTTAAGTAATCCGTGTACCCATGTGAGAGAGGAACTCTATGACGTCCTGAGCGTAGTTCAGCTCATCAGATGCTTTCTCCTTTAGGAAGGGAAGCCTGAGATGAAGCAAATCAACATGTGGATGATCACAACAAAAAAACATCAGTCTTTTCCATGTAGGCTTGAAATATTTGAGTTTGTTTTTACCTCCAAATTTGAAGTGCCTCACACAAAACTGGCACATATTCAGGGTGATCCGTCACTTTCTCAGCACAGATGTTGAGTATTTTGGCGATGCCTGTGAGGTCCTTCAAAAGCTTGAAATAATTTAAGAAGTATAAAAAAAAATTCAAGCTTATACAGAGATAAATCCCAGTGAGGGAGGGGAAATGATGGGGAAAGAGTCACCATGGTAACTAAGGTTATTTCTTAACAGGGAAAATGCTGACAGCAACAGCGATACAGCTGTAAATTAGAGCCTTGGGAACGACGTTTGGCTCTGTGTTCAGGTTGCATGAGAGCAAATCTATTTCCATCACTGTACCAGGGGACAGTAATGAGGAAAATTTGACAATCTGCTGCAGTGTGTATGACACTTTTTGGAAAGAGAAGTCTGCATAATCAGAAATCAGAAGACGGAATCCAGAACAAAGGATACAAAGCCAATTTGGTTCCTCTTCAGTAGTTTCTTCAGTACAAAAAGGTGCCTCTCCTTCAAGTTAGCCTTTGGTAAAAACAGAATATACAGTATGATTACATATAACATAACTTGGAAACAGAAAAAAAGTCTGATGACATTCACGTTTAACTTACTGTCAAAGGATCTTCAAGAAGACGAATCACCTTGATGAGTTCAAGACTTTTAACACTGATCTGTTGAGAAATTACAGTTTAGTTCAAAGTTTATGCTGTCTCACTTCTTTGGTGACAGACAGACTTGAACACAAGTTTGTCACAATTATTTGTTTATTGAAATACATTTATATTGCGTATTCTTAAGATTTGACGAAATGGTTTGTATTAAAATGTGCAAACATTCTTGTAATATTTTAATATTACAAGAATGTTAAAAGATGTTAAAGCATTTTAATATTTCTCCAAGTCTTCTTTGAGTTTTAAAAAAGCATCCACAAGCACTCTTCAGCTTATTTTATAATTTTTTTTTAATTAGGTAAGGTTATTTCCAGATCCATAGTTTATTATAGAAGTAAGGGATAAAGTATTGTCCAACATTTTGTAAAGGCTTTTTAACCCTCTTTTTTCTTTTTCTTTTTTGTAGTTTCTAGACTTAATAACCAAATTCAGAGCTTTGCCCCATCTGGCAATTAGAGTAATGTTTAAAATTGCAACAGGTCACTCCACTTTTATGTAGATAGAACAGTTACATTTTGCCAACTAAATGTGATAATATGCAATCTATTGTCTAAATAATATTTAAAAAATCTATACAGGTATTCATATAAAATATACTGTATATAATGGATAAATCAGCATTGCTGAATTAACCAATTGGAAATGTACCCAGTTACCTCTAACTACCATCAAGTACAGCTCACACATTAGACTACACATGGCATCTTAATATCTGCCCAAATCATCAAACCAACCCACTCTCCTGTGTTAAAGGACTACCTGGTCACTGATTTGCTGTCTGCTAATTAGTTAATAATAAATAAATAATAAATAAATAAAGTAACTACACATTTTTTGAGGAATATGTGAGCATAAACGGAAATAATAAAGGTATTAAAATCAGATTTTGACATTGAGCCCCTCCATAAAATATCAATAACTGGACCCAATGTCCCTTTTCAATAAATATTTAACTTTATTGGTGCATATTCCCATATTTCCCTTTTATTTAAAAATGACATAGATAATTTTGGCTGCATAGTGAGTAGGCTACTTTAAGGACATTTTCTTTATAGTAGTTTTACTTTTTACGTTTTTTGAGTGAGACTTGTGGTGGAGTATTTTTGAATTGTGGTATTGCTAATTGTAGGAGATCTTAACACTTGTTCCACCACTACGTTAGATGAATATCTATAATAATAACTGTTTACCTCTTGAATATGCTGGTTCTTATCCGATGCTCTTGGTCTGAATAACGTTACAGGAATGTCCGGTTTTCTTCTGTGCACAAATTTGCTTGAATCCATTTCCAAAACTACGAGGAACTTTTTGCATTAACGTCTTAACGTTACTTTAAACATTGTCGGTATATTTGAATTTTTGCCTCACGAAATGATTTTGCTTCCAGGTGGTAACGTTAAACGTTAAAAGAGTCAGTTATAAACATTTTAAACGCGTCCAAGTTTACTTTCTAACGTCGGTGTTTGTTTACTAAAAACAACGAGCTAACATTAACGGAAACATAACCTGAACCTGAGTTGTTTCTAGTAACACAACTCTGTTAAAAAAAAACATGTAAAAAGTAACGTGAGTCGTCCAGCATCTCCGTTTGCTTGTTTTCATGTTGCCCGAGTCTGACGGTGTAACGTTACTACAGTTACCATAGTTACCGTGTACTACGGCAAACAGCGGAGCTCAAAACTAATCCTAACACGAAACGCCCATTTCCGCTATAAAACAGGAAGTGGTATTCTCGCAACAACAGCGCATTGATTTTCACCCACAACAATAAAAGGGAGACGAATTCTAACAATTAAAAAACCCGTCCCAGTTACTCACATAAACGTCCTTAATCTCCGGGTTTTAAAGAAACATCACAGTCAGCCATGCTGTCGGATGCAGGTCAGTGTTCATAGCGCGCTGCTACTCACTGCTACATGCTAAATGTGACAGGCGGACATTGTGTGTCTGGTTTAAAGAGCTTGCTAATATGTCGCCACATTTGCTGTGTTTTCTTACAATTTAGTCCAGTGTTTAATCCTCTTTGGTTGATTTTTAATCAGTTCCTTTAATGTCATTATCTGTCAGAAAGATACTCACAATAAGGCCTATTCAGAACTGAGCTGCACTGCATTGTCCACTATTAAATATATATTGTTGTTACCAATGTTTAGACTATTCTGGGAATGCCTCTGGTGCTCGGCGAGCCAAGAAGAGGAGCTCCGGGGAGTCCCCGGGGGACGGACAGACCTTGCGTTCCTCTGGAAGGCAGATTAATGTCCGGGTGAAGCGCACCAACAACCCTCCACCTGGACAGGTAAACTGCAGCATGCATGTTCAACCTTCGTCTGCCTGATAAACCGAGTCATGTCTCAAGTTTCTTACTTGGTCCCATTTGTTTGTGCCCGACCGATCCTGCGTTTTGAGGCTGATACTGGTATTTGAGAGTTTAGGCAATCCAATGACAATATCATGAGATTTTTTTATTTTTTTTTCAAAGATTATTTTGGGGGGCATTTTTGGCTTTAATTGACAGTATATATTCGATAGTCACACAGGAGATGTATGGAGAAACAGAACAATTATATGTAACAAAGGGCTGGTTGGATTCAAACCAGGGACGTTGTGGCTTACATGGTACTCGTCTCAGCCCTTAGGCCACAGTGAAATAATAAAACACTTTTGGTAAAATTCACTTTTAAAGGAATTGTGACCAAGATACGTATTGAGAAGGAGAAGGGAGTTTCAAGTTGAAAAGTAATCTTGTTTGGTGCCATTTGGCCCAGGGTTTTAAGGCACCAATCATGAACCACAACATAGATAATCAGAAGCAAATTGTTGGATGGATGATCTAGCTCTAATATATACACTGTGATTAGGTCACGCATCCCTTTTTACTGCGTTGATGACAAAACTCAGTTACAGACTTTTTCCAGGACATCAAATGCTGCGTGATTTGAAAACTTTCTCCAAGTTAAAAGAACAAACTAAACCTGCTCCTGTATTTCTTCTTAACTCTATTGTTGTTTGCTGTATCCTCATTGTCTCTGTGTGCATTATCAGGAACATGTGATTTTGATTTCATTTTCCCCTCTCCTGTCTTTTGTTCTGTCTCTGTCAGCACTGTAGAACACGTTGGATCAACTCTGTTCTGTGTTTAAAGCAGTGGATGTGCCAATTCAACTTTTTCTCTCCTGATTCCAATTCTCAAACCCCAGTGCTTACTTGAGTTGAGCTCAGTGAATAGTTTCTCCACACTCTCTTCTAGAGCAAAAGAAAAGCCACAGACACAGAGGAGGAAGACGACCAGTCTGAGAAGAAGTACAGAAAGTGTGAGAAGGCCGGATGCTCTGCCACATACCCAGTTTGCTTTGCAAGTGCATCTGAAAGGTATCATGTTTCTTGGTATAATAGAAATCAGATCTTTAATCACTGACTTTTTTTAGAGAGAGATTTGAATTTGTATGTCTCTTTTCAGGTGTGCTAAAAATGGATACACATCTCGCTGGTATCATCTGTCATGTGGTGAGCATTTCTGCAACGAATGTTTTGATCACTACTACAGAAGGTAATGTTGACGGAACAACTACTTGCATAACATTGAGAAACAAACATGCTTCAGTATTTGTTTCATGGTGGCATTTAAAGTGCTGTTGCATCAAGGCCATAAGGTTAACTTTTTGTTCATTTTTTTTCCACCGTTAGCCACAAAGATGGCTATGAGACCTTTGCCTCGTGGAAGAAGGTATGGACTAGTAACGGGAAAAGTGAGCCCAGTCTTAAAGCTTTCATGGCAGATCAGCAGCTGCCATTCTGGGTAAGCAGCGTTCCTGGTTACATAGCTAAATGTGGTTATTCTATGTTCTCCATGTCACAAATAAACACTAAGTGAAAAGGTGATGGCTTTCAATGTTAATTGGGATATTTTCCTTTCAGGTTCAATGCACTAAACCGGACTGTAGGAAATGGCGTCAGTTGACCAAGGAGATCCAGCTCACTGCTTCCCTAGCAGCAACGTACCGCTGTGGGATGAAGTTCAACAACATCAAGGTAAACAGGAAATGGGGAGGGGCGGTAAATCAGCCAGCCACTAGCAAGCAACATTTGTGATGATGATTTTGTGTCTTTCCCTGCAGTGTGAGGGACTGGACCAGTGCTCCCAACCAGAGGACTTGGTAAGATGGTGATGTGTGTTTATAAGATCTGTTTTGGAATCATAGCAGTTATCACAAAATCAAATGTTTTAGCCAACCTTGCTTCAAGCAAAGACTAAAACTAAGATTATTCATTATGTGTTATTTCCAAAACATGTATCCATTATGTGTGCCATTGAACAACACAGTGATGACTTGCATCCTCTTTAATCCCATGCCGTTTCATTCTCACAGAGAGTGGCCGAGGTGACTGACAGCTGGTGGCATTCAATGTTGATTTTGCCTCCGTTGTTCAAAGAAAGTCCAGCCAGCCCGTTCCTCACTGCCTACTACCCTGACTGTGTGGGAATGAGTCCATCAGGCTCTCCAAGCAACATGTCTGAGCTGAGGGCAGATCACTGCAGAGCCGTCCAGCCACAAAGTAAGTCTGTGGGTGTAAGAGGAATGAAATATGTCAACTCCTATTGTTTATGCTTGGTCAGCCTCCTATTTAGAGCTATAAGTCTAAAGCACATTGTAATGTGGTGTAGTAATAATGATGGTTTTCCTCAGTTCCAGGTCTGTGTCCATACTTCCAGCCATTCTACCAGCCTAATGAGTGTGGCAAGGCTCTGTGCGTTCGGCCGGATATGATGGAGCTGGATGAGCTTTACGAGTTTCCAGAATTTTCCAGGGATCCCACCATGTATTTGGCTTTGCGTAACCTTATTCTGGCCTCCTGGCACAAGAATTGCAAGGTACACTGCAGACAACAGTGACGTACAAACATTGCATGTTTATAATGTTTTCATCTTTTTAGGGTTTGTACCAGTGTTACGACCCCTCCCTTTTATGCCTGCTGGTGGCTTCTCTGGCTTTTCTGGCA
Organism: Sander vitreus; assembly: GCF_031162955.1. Taxonomy (NCBI): domain Eukaryota; kingdom Metazoa; phylum Chordata; class Actinopteri; order Perciformes; family Percidae; genus Sander; species Sander vitreus. The sequence continues at coordinate 7,428,317 of NC_135868.1, forward strand.
TGAGCTGGCAGTATGGGAGGGGTCATTAGTTAATTAGTGGACACCTGGAAAGGCCTCAACCAAGACTATTTGTACAAGTCATGTCTGATTGTTCTCTCTCTGCATTCTCCTTCTCCTAGGCTCCACATCTCCTGGTTTGGGTTTGGTTTATCTCCTTTGTTGCAGTTGTCATTTGTCCACACATCTCTCACTCTCACACACACACACACACACACACACACACACACACACACCGCACACACTACTGATAACATTGATTCCACACCTGTTTTGATTCTTTTGTTAATAGTAGTTTGTTTACTTTATAATAAACACTTTATTGGCATTAACCTGTTTGGTGTCCCCTCTTTGTCACATGCATTGTGCCAGTTTGTGACACTAGGAATATATACAAAGAGAACATAATACTCTAAACAACAGCAAACACCTATCAAATTTTCCTCTTTTTCTAAAGGAGTTGCTGACTTTCCAGAAATGTGCCATGCACATCATTGTCCGGGGGTTGGTACGTGTGCGCTGCGTGCAGGAGATGGACCGGGTGCTCCACTTCATGATCAGGAAGGGCCTCATCAACACCGGTGTGTTGGCAGTGAAACAGCCTCTGCTCCCTGAAAGACACAGCTCTGTGAGTGTCCTCATCTTTACTTGATCAGCGCACATCACATGTGAATGTTTTTGTCAATCATTGTTGAGACTTACAGAACCTCCCACATTTAACATTGCAGAGGAACGTTATCATCATCGGTGCCGGGGCTTCAGGGCTTGCTGCTGCACGGCAGCTGCAAAACTTTGGCACTCAGGTACCTGTCGTTATTTCCTTTGGCACATCTCCTCTGACCTCCTATTTTACCCCTTGCTCGTCACAGTGCTGTCCCTTTCACACTCTTGATTTTCATTGGTTTACAGTTGGTAGTGCTTGAGGCCAGGGAGAGAATTGGAGGTCGTGTGTGGGATGATACTTCTCTGGGCGTCACCGTAGGGCGAGGAGCTCAAATTGTCAATGGCTGTGTAAACAACCCCATCGCCCTGATGTGTGAACAGGTAGGAATTTTGAAGAACTCTAAACTCTGCAAAGAAATAATTCTACATATTTCTGCTGTACGTTAAACTTGAGTTTAAGTCTTGTTTTTCTTAATGTCATCTGATACATGGAAACAAACTGTCCACTATTGTGACGTTTTTGTATGTGACTCTAGGATTTGTCTTTAGTCTAATTTGACTCTTCACTCTTCTGCTGCAGATGGGCATCAAGATGCACAAGCTGGGAGAGCGGTGTGACCTCTTTCAGGAGGGGGGGCAGGTCACTGACCCAGCCATTGACAAGCGCATGGAGTTCCACTTCAACGCAATCCTGGACGTGGTGTCAGAATGGAGGAAGGACAAGACGCAGAACCAGGACACACCACTAAGAGGTGGCGAACTGTTATCCCCAAACACAACATGATTGTTTTAATCCAAAGTGTGAGGTTCAGTAAAGTCACTTTAACAAGTGGGAGCTTTGGTAGCTTTTATTATCAGACTTTAGTAGCAACGACAGCAGCCATTCTCATGTTTGGCCTCACCTGCAAATTATTACTATGTGGTCAAGATAATGAGCTCTACATATACATTCCAGATGTCATAGCTGTGACATGGGCAAAAAGAACACGTTGCAGTACTGGACAGTTCATAAGTGTGAATATGTACAATGCAAGTTGCATAGAAGTAGTGCTGAGAAAGTGTGCTACTCAGCAAAACTTTTTCCTAAATGAAAAAAAAACAAAAAAAAAAACATCTAGAAACAGAATTTGGTCAGTGTTTTAGATATATTTGACCTTTTAGTTGTATGCATTTTATCTCTACAGAAAAAGTCCAGGAGGTGAAAAAGAACTTCCTTCAGGAGTCTGGAATCCAGTTCACAGAGTTAGAGGAGAAAGTGCTTCAGTTTCATCTCAGCAACCTGGAGTACGCCTGTGGAAGCACGTTAGACCAGGTCTGGAAAACTCGGAAACACTGGGCGCCCGGCTAGCTCAGTTGGTAGAGCGGGCGCCCATATATAGAGGTTTACTCCTCAGCGCAGCGGGCCCGGATTCGGCTCCGACCTGCGGCCCTTTGCTGCATGTCGTTCCCCCTTTCTCTCCCCTTTCATTTCTTCAGCTGTCCTGTCAATAAAGCCCCCCCAAAAAAAAAAAAAATACATTCAATACATTGAATACATTCACCATACATGTAGGTTTTGTGTCTTCATGGTGATGGGAAAAAAAAGTATATTTTTGTTTGTAGGTATCGGCAAGATCTTGGGACCACAATGAGTTTTTTGCCCAGTTCTCAGGAGACCACACTTTACTCACCAAGGGCTACTCTGCTTTACTCCACAAACTGGCCGAGGGCCTCGATATCCGCACAAAGTGCCCGGTTTGTAATTCAATCTTTTAATTTCAGAAGCTACTTTTACCTTTCTTACAGTACGTTGGCTACTACATAAATAAATCCCAATGTTTTAAATGAAAATCAGATGTACATCTTTTTTAATTCCAGGTTCAGGCCATTGATTACTCCGGTGATGTTGTCAAAGTTACCTCCTCCAACGGGTCCCAGTGGAAAGCACAGAAGGTAAAAACATGTTGATGAAAGTTTATGAAATTGATCTCTTTGAATGTGGATGTATTCAATGTGGATCATCATGGTTTAATGTTACTCTTTTTAGGTTCTTGTTACAGTCCCATTGACTTTACTTCAGAGGAACTTGATTCAGTTCAACCCTCCGCTTCCTGAAAGGAAACTGAAAGCAATTCACAGTCTAGGAGCTGGTATCATAGAAAAGGTAATAACTGTTTTGATGTGTATTTATAATTCATGGTTAGATAACATGTACATGCCACCAGGCAACTGTTGGCAAATGTATTCAGAACATTTAGTTTGAAGGCAAAATGACAACCGTGAAAAGTTGCTTCCTTGTTGATGCTAAACCATTATTTTGAAACTTCTTCCAGATCGCGCTTCAGTTCCCGTACAGATTCTGGGACAAGAAAATCCAAGGTGCAGACTACTTTGGTCACATACCACCAGGCACTGACAAGAGAGGCATGTTCAGTGTCTTCTATGACTTGGATCCACAGGTTTGTTTTTACTCCTTTTTAATTCACACAAGACAATATCTTACTGCTCAACATGTCTTTTAATCACATTCTCTCCTGTCAGAAATTACACGATACCTGTTCCTACCACGGAAAATAGGTTTGAATGACTGGTTTTGACTGCAAACCAAACTACTAGAACAGTGCTCTTTATGTTTTGATAAAATGGACATTTGAATGCTGTCATAACAAGTATACAGAAAAGAAAAATACAAAAATAGAAGTAGCATTTTGTGTGTGTGTGTGTGTGTGTGTGTAGGGGAAGCAGGCTGTCCTCATGTCCGTTATCACTGGTGAGGCTGTTCCTGCTGTCCGGGACATGGAGGACAAGGAGGTGGTGGATGAGTGCATGAATGTCCTGCGAGAACTTTTCAAAGAGCAGGTAAAGCTGTCACATTCTGCTGAAGTGTAACCGACACTTTGTTGCTTATTATTACATTATGCAGGGTAACTAATCCCTGAGTTCATTCTTTTTTATGTTCTTGCTCTAGAAAAAGGATTCAACACATCTAATTCATGTGGCACATTTTCTAATAACACTTATTTCCTTTTTTTTTTAAATTTTTTATACACATTATTTCAGATGTACTTGTATGTTTTGTGTTTGTCATTACTGACCGCTTATTTACTGTCCGTCGTCCTTGATAGGAGGTCCCAGAGCCGCTGCATTTCTTTGTCACCCATTGGAGCAAAGACATGTGGTCCCAGATGTCCTACAGCTTTGTAAAGACGGGGGGAAGTGGAGAGGCCTATGACATCCTCGCTGAAGACGTGCAGGGAAAAGTGTTCTTTGCTGGCGAGGTAATGCTGCTTTTACCATTTATTTAAAAGAAGAAAAAAATCAAATGTCTGTTAATTTAAAGAGATAATGTGAGTTGTATTTGCTTTTGACAGTATTATTGATAAGCTAACATTTCTTTGGAGTCTCCCCCCCTGCACTTTTCATATCAGTGGTTCCTTACACAGAAGACTGAATAGGAAAAGCACATATGTTACTAAATAACATTAATGATGGCTCGGTTCTATTCAAGTGTCCCAGTAAACCATGGCTATGTGACAGGGAGAGTGCATGAACAATACCAGGACCCTGAAACCAAAGCAGCTAAATGGAAGTCGGCCATCATTCATTTTATTTACACCTGTGCTTTTCCTACTGTAACATTTCAGAATTACTTATGTGAAAAAGGCCTCTCAAACCACTACTGTTAAAGGTTGGGTGTCTGCAGGTGGTGCTTATTGGCAAACTAACCTGTTTTATTCATAAAAAAAGAAATGATGTTGCAGGAGATGCATTTCTTTCAGGTCACCACGTTTGACAAAATAATCTTAAAACAAGTTCCACTTATGTGGTGCTGTCTTTTTCCAGAGCTTTCTAAGGATGAGATAATGATGACAGATTTGATTAAAAACACATAGTTAATGGACCTTGAGCTAAAATAACTTTGTCAAACTGAATTACTATCGTTTTATAGAAGTTGCTCAAAGCAGTCGACTTGCTTACGTCAGATATTTGGGCATTGTTTCATTATTAGCTATCATATTGCAGACTTTAAAACAGTTTTTAATGGATTTGTTGTTGGTTTTCGTTACCAGGCCACCAACAGACATTTCCCTCAGACTGTGACGGGAGCCTACCTGAGTGGGGTCAGAGAGGCCAGCAAGATGGCTGCTATGTGAACTCTGTCAGTACCTGAGCACTCCAGAACACCAGCATGGACACACGGGTTGCACTGGGCAGCAGACCGTTAAATAACCCGGACTGAGTTAACCTGAATTGCTCCACTTGTAATGATATTTCACTGTACTGTGACGTGTCTGATATCAGCAAGATGCTGTTACATACTTTCAAACAGCGGGGTCAAGTAGGGCTTTCCAGGGCTTCGCCTCTACATATTTAACACAAACAAGTGCTTTTTATTTATATCAAATCAAGCTGGCAAAACATTTGCAGGTGACAAGACACAAAATGAATAGCAAGGCATCAATAATGGATAATCCCTGTGCAGCTCTGACTGGGTCCTCTGTGCTAGAAAGCAGGATGATGTTGAGTTTAATGAGTGGTGTAGGTAGCACTTCAGTGATGAGCTTAAGGTTACATTAAAACATTGGTAAACTCTCTGTCGAATCATAAATTAAGTCAAATTTAATTTCCAAGGATCAAGTTTTGAGAGATTATATAGTAGTGATATTAAAAAAAAAAAAAAAAAAAATCTTTGAGTGTTACCAATGTTTTATAGAGCTGTAATGAATTAGCATTATGTGATATGTGTTGGGTGATGTGAAATGGGAAGTTAGATACCGGTAGTAGGAGTACTTCTGTAGCACTTTTGATTTAAAACGATCTATTTGATTTAAAAACAGTAAGAAAGGAATAGTTAATGTGTATGACAAGTTGAATAGCAAGTATGATGGAAGGATTGTCCCCCTACTGTCTCAGGGATGTGATCAAGACAACGGCAGAAAATTATAGAAAATAATTTTGACTGGACAATTCTGAAAATGGTTGGAACAAAATAACACAACCAACCGAAGGAGGAAAAAAAAACCTTTATCTTTTATTAGTTTCAATGAACAATGAGCAGCACAACAATGTCCTCACTTTCTTTGATTAATGTTGACTAATGAAGCTTTACTATGTACCGTAGGTCCTCATATCTCTGTCTGGATCAGTACATCTAGATGATCATGTCCTGTTTGTCCAGCATTACAGTGCTTGAGTATTTATCTTGTATGTGTGTAATAAACTGAGCTACCAACTGCCATACTGTCCACTTTCACTTGTGGATGAATATTTTGTCTCTTCAATTCAGCATAATTATATTTATCGATTAAGATTTTTGCCAACTTTTTCTGTAAAGTTAACTTAAATGGGCTGACTACATTAGAGTACTCTCTAAAGATATGAATAGAGCTGAAACAAGAATCCAAAACATAGTTAATCAGCAACAATTTGGATAATTAAGTAGATCCCAAACCTCCACTGGAGTCGTCCCCCTTGTCTTGCATTTGTTCTCTCGCCGCTGAGCAACAAATAATCAGCTTGTTATCGGCATCAGTTGATCATTTGAATCGGCTGTGTTAGAGCAGGGATAGATCTGAAACATGCAGGACAATGAGTACTTGGGAAGACCAATGTCATCTAGGCTAATGTTATTGTTGACATAATGTAATTTGAGGTATATTGGGTTATGTATGTGAAATGTGATTTTTTTATTTATTTTTTTTTTTTTAAACTAGGGTAAGAACTACCTTGTGGTATGCAACCCATTTTAATTAAGTGGTGTGTAAATATTCACTTAGAACTAGTGTAACTGGCTCCTGGTCATCTTTTCACTGGTTACTTGTGGCAGCTTCTGCCACATTACAAATCGTTGAGTGAAATATGGAGATATTTTATACAGCTCATTTTTTAAATAAAAAAAATGTGTATATTCGGTCAAATGCAGGCTTTTCATGAGAAATCCTTAGGATTGAAACCAGTGTAACCATTACTTAGAATATTTTAGAAAGTCACACGTTCACAGTGAATAAACTGAAGAAAATAGATTCACAAATATAATTTGAAGTGACCTTTATATTAAGGTATATGTACTTTTCTAGGTCTATGTACAGTAGACCTTTCTACCTTTCCTGTGGCTGACTGCCTCAGAAGTTATGTATGATAATGGGCTCCTTGTGCTGGGCGCAGATGACCTCGTCAATATAGAGAGAGCTGGCCTTTATCTCAATGTTTTCCTGCAACTCCAGCTGGCAGCGATCCAGAGCCCTCTGCTCCTCCTCTGACTTGGCCACTGCCCCACACAGACTGAGAGTGCGGAGATAAAGAGATGCCACATAATGACTTGTCCTAAATGATTATATCTCTAAACAATACATCAGCCAATATGGGAAGAACCATGTTATAAAACAGGAAAAAATCAGTTGTATCAATTTTAAATCAGTCATGGCATCTATGCAATCCATCTAAACCAGACATTAACATGGTATACTTTTCTGCATTTCGAAATAATAATAATAAAGTTTTCTTTTTCTACTGCTACTCTTATTAGAAACCTTCATTATGCTTTCTTACTCATTACATTTTGACATTTTAAAATTCCCATTTGCATTATCATAATGTTTGAGTTCTTCCCATGTGTTGTATTTATTTCTAGATTTCTTGGTTAAAGCCTTTGTAAACTAGCATATATTTTTCCACACTGGCATCATTAAACTTTTTACTGTATATATTTCACTGTATTTCAACGTACTTGTTGATGTGAGCGGCGAGCTGCTGGACCTCGGCAAAGAGCTGGGACTGTGCTGGATCGTAGCACTGCTCTTTGCCAGGCCTCTGGCGCCGCAAAGCCAGCCGGGCCTGGGCCAAACTCAGAGCATGTTCACTCCCTGCGATGGCCACTTGCAGATCCTCTCTGATCCTCTGCTGGCTGGCAAACTCAGACAGAATCTATAGGGGATAGAGGTATCACACCAGGGTAAACCAGTATTTTCACCCAATAGAAAACTATGACACAAAACTTCGATGCAATTATTCAACCACATTACTACCCACCTGTCTATCTCCCTTGAAAGCAGCGGTGTAGTCTATGTGATATGCAGGTATACGCAGTATACCCACTAAGAAAGCTCCAGGATTTCCATATACCCACTTAAAAATGCCCAATGACACGCAACAACATACTTTCCATTATATTTTTGATATATTGACTTGTCATCTGTGTTTTTCTTCTTCACATATGCTAAATAAGGGTATTTCCACCGTAAGTTGGTGCATAAAAGTGTATCCGAATACAGGAAATGAAGTCGTTGATGCTCAAAACTTCCCTGGGGAAGGACACTGAGACCCCCCACTATGTTATGGCCCCCCCCGCTCCCCCAAATGCAGATTCTGGCCAATGTACAGAACAGTATACCCACTACAATACATTAGACTACACCACTGATTGAAAGGATCATCACTGGCCAACCAATATCCAAATCTTATAAAAACTTAATACTGACATGATTAATCAAACCAATTTTTTTCTCTCTCACTTTTAACATCTACCTCCCACTGCCTGACGTATCCTTTCACATCACTTTCTGTTTCTCGCTCTGCCAAATATACACCATATACTCATCACTCCTACCTTGGCCAGTTGATCCTCCATCTGGCTCTTGGCAGACTTGATCTCATCAATGTTGCGCTTAAAGGCTGCTGCTGTGGCCTGGACCTGCTTGTGCATGTCAGCAGCCGTCTGCTCCAGGAGAGAATCCACCAGGGCCCGTAGGGACAAAGAGTTTATCTTCTGCTGCTCCGCTTTGGCCATGATGAGATCTGAGATGTTCTCCCACTGCTTTGGAGTCACTGCCAAGCTGAGAGAGGGAGAAGTTTAAAAACGTATGAAGATCTGGAACTAATGAGATGTCTTTTTTCTTCCCAGATTCTGTATAGAAAATGCAACGATATCCAATCATTGGGAAATTTAGAATTTTCAAAAGTCTTAAAAACTTCCTTTTCACAGACGTTACATTGTTTCCCTGTTTTTATGGAGACAGCATGATCACCTCGGCATAACAGTATTGGTGATCTGCAGGTTGTTGATGGAATGGGTTGTCAATAAGGCACAGGAGTTGTCGATGCACTGCGCCTGAAATTTCTCCTTCAGATCCTGCTCCAGCTGGTACTTGGCAGATCGGTCCAATCTGGAACACAAAACAACATATTTTGGTTTGCTTTACTGGCAACCATATCTAGTGATTTGGTTTTCTTTCCAGGTTTCAAGACAATAAACGATAGGAAAATCCAAAAGGTCTGCATACTTTTGAGATCCCCTTTGCAACTCATACTGAGCCCATCTTTCTTACCGTATCTGCTCAGTGATCTGCTCTGCTACTCTCTGCAGAAGAGAAGCCACTCCCTCAATAACCTCCCTTTCCTTCAGCAGCTCTCTGTCCACCTCGTCGTGTAGCCTCTCAGAAGGGAGACGTTTCATTCTGCAGGCCACAGAACAAGAAGAGCATTACTCATTTGCTGCTGCAATTTTTTTTTAAATATATATATATATATATATGTAAGCATCATAGTAAGAGGAAGTGGTGTGAAAAGGTTGGACATGTTACTGAAAACTCACAATAGCACCCATTTCTAAAAGACAGGTGAGATGTGAGTAGTTACAGATGTAATGTATCAAAATATTATGCATTTGTCTTCTGATTTGTTCAAGATCCTCTCTTCTCCATCATTTTCCAGCCTAACCTCTCCTCCAGACAGACCACAGTGACTCTCAGAGGCTCTTTGCAGGCCTCCAGGGCTTTCCCCACTCTGCTCTGCAACGCTATGAGGACATCAATCTCCACAATAATCTCCTCCAACTTCAGCTCCAACTCCTTCTTCAGAAACTGGATGTCTCTGACCCGCTGATCTGAACAGCAGAAGAAAAAAAACCATAGTCCACCTCTGTAGTCTTTGCAACATCATTCTTTGGTGCTAAACACAGACTAGCCGATTTGTATTCCCCTACTTACCAAGTTGCTTGTTGTCATCATTTTGCATGCGTTTGCATGCTTTGTCAGTTTCCAGCATTAACCTCTTGCATTCTGCTCTGAAGAGCTCAGAGTGGTTCCGCATAACCTCAATGCTAACTAGTCTGGGTCCAACACCTTGCTGGGAATTGCGGTCCAGGCCAGACATAATTTTCCACTGGTGGGAAGAACATAGGGAGAACATTTATGAAGAAATGGGAAGAAATATGGGTGCCTCATGGTTAAAGAGAACTGAAAATACTGCAATGTCAAAGGAAAATGCCTACGGGACTATACAATTTTTACTGGACACACACTGATCATCTGTTAGAAACGTCAGAAAGAAATAGGAAGATTTAATCACACCTTGTGCAAATGTATTGTTGAATAGAAAAAGCATTGGACATTGAGAACATGCAAAATATGGCATCTGAAAAGCCTAGTAATCTCCAGAGTATTTGTCACTGTACAAATACAACACAACATTAAGTTGCATTTCATTGTGCACAATTATATATAAATGAACAAACGATGTAATGTTGGCAAGCTAGTTATGTAGCCAAATCTTTTTGTACCAAGAGCGTTCCTGAAATTTTCGCAAAACAAAAAGTTGAATTTCAAACGTTAACAACTCTTAACACCAAAAAGCGTTTACGTTAGCTAACGCTAGCCCCAAAGTTAACGTGGCTAACACTATTTTAACTCTAACGTTATCTTGGTTTGAAACAGACATTAGGATACATATTATGAACGTAACTCACTAGCGTTATAACAATACCCCAAAAGACACATTACACAATTAAAAAAAAACAGGTATTGTACCTTACCTTGTTACTTGAAACCCCAAATGTATTAGTTTCGACGTCTTCTGCCTCTCAAATGTCAAATGTAACAAAACAAATGGTTACTGTGGCAACGGATGACACACGCCATGGGCGGATACTGTCAGTTCTTCAATTTTTCCTCTAAAAAGAAGAACCATGTAAATGTCTTTATTTTATTAGAGAAGTTCCATATTCACAAAGCTCAATGCTCTAACTCAACCCCATGTTTAAAGTTATTGGTAATTGAAATTGATGTGTACTTTGAGTCTCTTAAACTTGTTTCAAAGAAGAAAGGCATTTCAATAACACTATTTAACTAAGACACTGTCCTAACCTGCTGTCTCCAGTTTTCAAGAAGTCTATCACTTATCTTTTTTCTTTTTTTACCATTATATTATGTCAATTATATTTGTGTATGTATAATTGTTGTTTATGAACTGAGATGACTGACTTTTTGTAAATTGAATTCTATGTAAAGTATCTTATTTAACAAGAAAGTACAAATTATAATTTCATCAGAAAGTAATATAAATAATAATAATATTAATAATAACAATACAATAAAGTAAAAATGTACAGGAGAGGTTAGATGCAAAAATGGTGTATGAAGATAGCCTACTGTTAAATGTTTTATTATAAATATATATTTTTTGTGTGGAAAAATATCATTTTATTTCTAAGTGCAAATACCAAAGCACCACAAGGATGCGATTCACATTACAGTACATGGAAATTCAAAACAGTAAGACAAAGTTCACAATGTCTACATATGATAGCCTATTTAAACAATTAAATACCAATTGTGATATTTCCATATCCATACGTATCACAATGACATAATGTAGGCTATGACTATGTTGGACATGGTTTTCATACACATTCTGCGTTAAACATCTAAAAGCAAAAAAAAAAAGGATTTTTTAAAACTAATTTATGTCAGTTTAGGGATCCTTCACTTGAAAACGTTTGGGAATCACTGGGCTACATCAAAATTCCAAGACGCAGCTAGGCCTAATACAAATTGATAAATATGCAATTTACATTGAAGTTTATGTTTATAAGTTGAAATGCATTACAATAAAACCCACGAATTGTTTGAAATCTTTGCTTATTAAAGTCCTCTTCAGATGTATTTTTAATAACAATAATTTAGGCTTTATATGTGTTGATGATTGTAGTGATGGACGTAGGTCGTTCCAAAGAGATGGTCCTCTTTCAATTAATATTTAGGGAAATCCAACGATATGGAAGATAAAAGTAATTGTGGAATATGAGTGAATGTCTGAGCAAGACTTAAAACAATTCTGAAAATGATGCGCTAGGCAAGTTACGTTAGGTATAGCATACATATTTATACATATACTGGTATATGTTCACATTAAATAGAAGTTTGTATTTTCTGAGGAGGAGCATAGCTGCCCAAGCAGTAGGCTTTCCAATAGATATTAGGATGGTATATAAGCTGTAATAGGCTAAATACAGGAAGTAAAAAGTAGCCTATAATATTTGCCTCTGAGGTGTAGTGTAAAGTTGCATAAAATGGAAATATGCAAATAAAGTACAAGTACCTACAATGGAGAAAAACTAGCCTGGATGCCAGCCGAACTTAGCCCCGCCCACAACATTCGAGGTCGGGAACTAGAATCTGAGTATGACCAAATAATTTCTAATAAGGTAGACGGGCTTTGGTATGACCATGTCAGGCTAGAGAAAAACTGTAATACAGGATTTCTTTCCAGGAAATGTTGGTTACGCCGCACACCCGGTTCTAGCCTACTGGAAATGTTTAAATACTGCAGTTCATCTGGCCCATTACAGTCAATGATCGGTCATAGGCTGCATCACCATTGTTGTTGTTACCTCCATCAGCGATAGATAGTGACAAAACAGACATAAAATCTTCGACATTACAGCTTAACGTATGCCTGCACTTTATCAGAACACCTTTAGGGAACGTTCTCTGAACGTTAGGAGACGTTCCCCAAAGGTTACTATGGTTACCTGCTGGAATCTCGCACGTGTAGTTATATACTCCGTACAGTAGATGGCAATATGCACTTCAGTAACAGCTCGCAACCCGGAAGCATCATCAACACACGCACTTGCGCCTTTCTCTAAAAGCAAAACGGAAGAAAACAAACTAAACGTAAACTGGGACCAAAGACCGACTGGGAACATTATATCCATGACTGGAGTAACTGGTTTTTAAAACGTTTTTAATGACACTCGGTGGCATAGTGACTGTAGCTGTTAGTTCGCGAACCAGCACCTAATAGCTGGTCACAACAATAACCAACAAACTGCGAATTTAGCTAACATTAACTCAAAAAGAAGAAGCTAACAGTAGACCAACTTGGCGCGTTTTGGATGAAGAGCATTTAATAACTTATACTGAGCAACAAGATGGACTGCAGCACAGCTGACCTGCCCAATGATGTGGTACACGACTCTCCAGGTAGTTAGATGAACAATGTTGTTTTTCATTACAGCTCAGTAGGCAGACATTTTATTAGACTGCGTTGTAGCTAAAAGCTAAGTTAGCGTACAACTTCGAAATAAAGCATTTACATCACTGCTGCTAATGTCTTTCAAAACAGTTACACTGATCAAATACAATTACATTTGTATTACTACCCATCACGTCACGTGGGTAGTATTTAGAACAATTTTAGCACGGTAGGAACATACGCGTTATTCATATAAACAATGGTACTCGTACTAATAAACCAGCAGGGGTTGTAGCCAATTCCGTGGTCTGTCCCAGGACCATGGTCTCTGGCAGGGACCAGTGGTTACTGCCACTAGGGGCGCTAAAGACACTGGTCGCAACCAGGTCATCAGTGGTCGCGACCAGTTGCTCTGTGGCACGAACCAGTGGTCACAACCACTAGGGGCGCTAAAGACACAGGTCGCAGTGGTCTGCCCTGTGGTCTGTGAAGCGGCTTTAGTATTTTCTCCCCTTTCCTGTCGTTTTGGCAGCACTGTTAGCTGGATAAATGTCAGAGATCATAATCTTTTGTCTATAAAACACACTATATCAGATATATGATGATTATTATTGTTGTTATTATTATTGATTATGAAGATCTGTGTGGTCAGGACCAGCTGGTCTCTGGCACAAACCAGTGGTCAAAACCACTAGGGGCGCTAAAGACACTGGTCGCGATCAGTGGCACAGCGGTCATGACCAGCTTCTTACTGGCACAAAGGGCACTAAAATGACTGGTCCTGACCACCTCCTCTGTGATCTGTTCTGTCGTTTGGACCAGTTGAGTGATCTATGGAGTGTTTGTTTGTATTTATTTTTAATACAACTTTTCACGTTTCTCACTGTGTTAGCAGAATCGCCTAATGTGAGAAGCCACAATCGTTTGTCTATCCAATGTTATTGATCACTATTATTAATAGAAATCATAATAACAATGATTAAATTATTATTATTATTAGTCGTAGTTGTATGAGTAGTACTATCGACTATGCAGCTCCGTGTCTTCCTGACTGGTTTAAACTTTACCAATGTGTTGCATTTTAAAAGCTTGTCACATTATCCTTTGTATCAAATCTTGATTTAGAAACTAATGTCAAATAAATGTAGTGGAAGAAAAAATGTAGAGTTGAGTGACAAAGCAACATCAAATGAAATACAAAAATGTAAAAGTTTAATTAAAAATTCAACTTAAGTAGCCTACCGTACAGTAACAAAAGTAACAGTCGAATCATCTTGATTGATCCAGCACCTGATCACTCGATGATCGTTCTTTTAAAATGCAACACATTGGTAAAGTTTAAACCAGTCAGAAAGACACGGACCTGCATAGTCGATAGTACTACTCGTACAATTACGACTAATAATAATAATTTAATCGTTGTTATGATTTCTATTAATAGTAATGATCAATAATATTTGACAGCCAAAAGATAATGATTTTTTTAAAATGATTTTTACATTTATTCAGCACAGTGTTGCCAACACAATGAGAAAGGGGAGAAGGTGTATTAAATGTACAATAACTACTCCAAAGACCACTCAGTAACTGGTCAAGACAACAGGCAGATGACAAGGACCACAAGACAGACCAGTGTCTTTAGCGCCCCTAGTGGTAGTGACCACTGGTCCGTGCCAGGTAGGAGCTGGTCGCGAGGAGTTGGTCAGGACTGTGAGGCAGGTCACAAATACACTGACCTGCATAATCGATAGTACTACCAACGAATTTCTAATCAGGGAAGAAGTTCCACTCTCTCGTTACTTCCGGCTTCTGAACTGGTTGCAGTTCCACCAGAGTTCCATATAGGGGGCGCTCACAGGCCAGTGCAGAATGAATGGGACTCTATGGAGCTATACCCCTCAAAATCAACTTTTCTCAGGATATCATTTTTTGTCTAGTAATTTGAATGTTGCATTCGAAAGGGGAGGCTAAGAAAATACACACTGCTGGGTGTTAGATTTTTTTAACGTGGCTTTTTTGTTCTAAAAAGCCTTTTAAAATGTCAATGATGTCATACACATATACGGCCAGAGATACTGCTTTACGGCAAGCTCTGAGTCGCTTCCTTTGTTCTCTCGAGGCATCGCCAACACAGCTGACAGGTTAGGCTCTCCCTGTTAATACACGTGCTAGAAAGAGGTCTGCTAATGTTTTAAAGACCACGCCGAAATATTCACTCTGACATTCTGGTTCTGCTTCGGATGCCGTCAAGTGGGATCTCCGATCGTAATCAGTCCTTCACTGACCAATCAGCATTCATTAGCAGAATGCTAGCGTGTTATGGGCAACAACGACTCAACCTGTAAGAAATCGAAAGGACACAAGTACTCGTTCATTCAACTTTTGACCTATAATCCATGTTGAACTTGCAAAAACTACAATCAAATCTGAGATTTCTCAACGACAATCAGGCGAAAGAGACAAATGTAGCCGTCTAGCTCCATAGATTCCCATTCATTTAGCACTGGACCGCGATCACCCCCAGTGGAACTCTGGTGGAACTGCAAGCAAATTCGGTACAATGGGGCTGAATAGGGAGTGGAACGGCTTTCTGTAGACGGACTTTGGTACTACTCATACAACTACGACTAATAATAATTTAATCATTGTTATTATGATTTCTATTAATAATAGTGATCAATAACATTGGATAGACAAACGATTGTGGCTTCTCACATTAGGCGATTCTGCTAACACAGTGAGAAACGTGAAAAGTTGTATTAAAAATAAATACAAACAAACACTCCATAGATCACTCAACTGGTCCAAACGACAGAACAGATCACAGAGGAGGTGGTCAGGACCAGTCATTTTAGTGCCCTTTTAGTCCAGGCAAAGTAACTCATTTTGGAGCCAAAAATAGAACTAATTGTAAAATAATTTTTTGCAGCTTAGATCATTTCTATGAGGTGTCCAGAACAACATACTAAAAGTCCTAAGAAATCCTAGTTGAGGAAATATGTTAAATTCTCATCAATCCAAGATGTGTGTCAATAAGGCCAGACATCAATACACCCCAATGGGGCTATTTTTTTCCTTTACTCATATCAAAATGAAACTCTTTACAATGAAAGTATCCATCAAAAGTAAAAAATTTTGTATTACAAGTTTCTTTGAAAATTAATTTGAATATGCAAATGAGCTATACACTAATCGAATATAGGCTACCCAAAATATACCCGCATAGGCTTAATTTGTTCCTTTACTCCTACCACAATAAAACTTTACACAATTAAAGTCTACATGAAAAGTAAAACATTTTGTATTAGAAGTTTCTTTGAAAATGAATTTGAATATGCAAATGAGCAATATACTAATCGAATATGCCCAAAATACACCCTATTGTGCTTATTTTTTCCTTTACTCCTATCACAATCAAACCTCACACAGTGAAAGTATACATGAAAAGTAACATTTTTGTTTTACAAGTGTCTTAGAAAAATCTATTTTAAATATGCAAATTAACTCAACACTAGGCCTAATTGACTTATGGCCAAGAAGCCATAAAGTCACAAGTGGAAAAAACAGGGGCCAAATAATTCACACATTCATGTCCATTCAGTAAGTTAACCTATGCATAAACACGATGAATTTTAAGTCACTTGCCACACTTACCTGGGTCACTTGCCACAAAAAGACTTATATTGACCTTAAAGGGGTGATTGAATGATTATATAGGGTAGTTTACACTGTTCCTTAAGGTCTCCTAATAGGGTATGTAACACTGGTTGGGCTGAAAATTGCCCGAATGCTATTTTATTAGGCCCTTAACTGTGAATATGGCTCTATTTGGAACAAGAGCTTTTCTTCCAAATATGGTATGCTCATTAATATTTAGATGAGCTGCGCGCTGATTGGTTTGAGCGAACCACATAGAAACACATTGGAGACGAGACAGCAGGTCTCATATTTCAGACACTGCAACGTTATACATTGTTTGTCGGGCTATTTCGTTATTAAATTAACGAGACTTTTTTAAGCGAGAAATCAACTACATAAAGCTCAAATATGGGCCGTTTTATGAAAATTGATGGCTAATTGCAAATTTGGTAAGACATGTCGGACTTTAGCTAGGAGCTCCACACAGTCTGACGAGAAAGCGGCAACCACCATACCCGGTGAAAGTCACCGTTTCCCTGGGTACTGGACTACTGGAATACTCGGGGCTCCGTGGAGCTGGCTGGCTGCCAGCTGCCGGCATAACTAGAGTAGCTATATTTACAGTTTGAATTTCGTCACGCCACTTATATAAACATCTACCCCAAGGTCTTATAAAGCTAACAATGGTGTCCAATTTCAATTTAATGCATTTTTGTGAATTCCAGAGGAATTCTAAGAGGAGGCTAGCTAGCTCTCATTGATAGAGCTCCATCCAGCCGCAGGCTCTATAAATGAGACTCGCGGACAAGAGGCGTTTATTTCCCTGATCGTTTGTTTAAATAACTCAACACATTATAATTAGCTACACACATTATAAGATTAACTGGAACCTGTGGTAAGAGATTGCTGTCGTAGCAAGCTCGCTGACCGCGCTCTCACTCACACACACCGGCCGTTTAGCAGGAAGAGGGGAGCTGCAGGCCCTGGAGCTCTGTCAGGGCAGCGGCGTTTGGTAGTCCATTAACCCAAAAAACGGTGACTTTGCGTGGGTATGGAATGCCGTGGGCTGCCAGCCGTGACGGAGCTCCAGCTACCTCACAGCAGGCCGGGGTCTGTGAAGGAAGGCAGGCCGGGCGGCGAGGCAGCAACACAGGCAGCACCGGCCGCTGAACTCCGACACACAGTCGGACAAAATTTGCAATTAGACATCAATTTTCGTAAAACGGCTCATATTTGACCTCTACATAGTTGATTTATCGCATAAAAAAGTCTCAGAAGTGAATTTAGTGGTAAAATTGCAGATTAACAATGTATACAATTTCTGAGATCTGCGTGACCTATTCAGAAGACTAAGCTGACCTCAGGTCAGTGATGTAGCCTATGTAAATGTTGGGGCGTGACAAAGATAGAGACTAAAGCCAAATGAGGAGGAGCCGCCGAGTTGACGTCAACTAGGCGGCTCGTTGAGATTTGCTTGTTTTCAGAGGCAGTTTCAAATTGTGAGATTTGCAGAGGAAAGAGGGGTCAATGGGATTTTGAGGTTCTATGTAGGTCCTGTTTACCCACTAAACTGTCGTTATTCAACTATGACAAGGTAAAATCGGTTTTGCATTCAATCACCCCTTTAAGAATTGATTGCACAATCTTGCCTCTAGTTGCTTTCTAAATTATTTATTTTTTATTTGCAAACAACCGTTACTTAATGACATTCCCCCACAGATAGCATCAGAAGAAAGTCAGAATAGCCATCTTAGTCATTAGTAACGTGGTGAGATTACATTTTGCAGATTGGGCCGATGTATTTGTCATACATATGAATGGTGTTTCTGCATATGCAAATTAGGACATATTCAGTAAGTGTGGAGCTCATGTGCATATTCAAATTCATTTCAAAAGAAACTTGTAATACAAAAAATGTTACTTTTCATGTATACTTTTACTATGTAAAGTTTTATTGTGGTAGGAGTAAAGGAAAAAATTAAGCCTATTTGGGTGTATTTTGTGCATATTCGATTAGTGTATAGCTCATTTGCATATTGAAATTCATTTTCAAAGAAACTTGTAATACAAACATTTTTACTTTTCATGGATACTTTCATTGTGTAAAGTTTCATTTTGATAGGCGTAAAGGAAAAAAATAGCCCCATTGAGGTGTATTGATGTCTGGCCTTATTGACACACATCTTGGATTGATGAGAATTTAACATATTTCCTCAACTAGGATTTCTTAGGACTTTTAGTATGTTGTTCTGGACACCTCATAGAAATGATCTAAGCTGCAAAAAATTATTTTACAATTAGTCTGTCGTAAAACGCTACTTTGCCTGGACTGTTTGTGCCAGTAAGAAGCTGGTCATGAAGCTGGTCATGCCACTGGTCACGACCAGTGTCTTTAGCGCCCCTAGTGGTTGTGACCTCTGGTCCGTGCCAGAGACCAGCTGGTCCCGACCACACAGATCTTCATAATCAATAATAATAACAATAATAATCATAATATATCTGATATAGTGTGTTTTATAGACAAAATATTATGATCTCTGACATTTATCCAGCTAACAGTGCTGCCAAAACGACAAGAAAGGGGAGAAAATACTAAAGCCGGTTCACAGACCACAGGGCAGACCACTGCGACCTGTGTCTTTAGGGCCCCTAGTGGTTGTGACCACTGGTTCGTGCCAGACCACAGAATCGGCTACAACCCCCTCTCTAATAAACTGTGTTGGAAAGTAGTACTGTACCTAAGTACCCTTTTATAGTACTTTTATTTTCTTGAGTATTTACATGTTATGCTGCTTTACACTTCACTACTTTTCACCCCATTACATTCATCTATTACTTGTGACTTTGCAGATTATTATTTTACATAAAAAACATTATGGACAGCTTCTAAAATATGACAAATATAAGTAAGATTAAACTACCCATCAATAGTAGTACCTCTCTGAAAGGTGCCATTCTACAGTACTTTTAAGTGTGTTTTGGTTATATTGCTACTGTACTTTTACTTGAATATATATATATATACAAAATATATTTTGACTGTATGCACAACATTTCTGAGTCAACTGTTAAGTTGGCAACTACTAGAAAATACTTAGGCTAAAGTACAATAAAATCAGGATATTTTTTGGGTCCAAATTTATTTTTGACCAGATTAAACTTGAGATGTAATTACTGGTATTTATCCCATTGTGTCTCTGATCAGGGAATGGCAGCTCCTGCTCTGATGATGACGTACCTCTCTCAGGGCTCCTGACGAAGCCACACAGTAAGGAGAAACAGTCACGTGAAAACACACGCAGCTCCAAGACTAATTCAGAAAAGGACAAAAGTGGTGAGGACAACAAATAAAACAGACTGCCAACAATACTGCCAGTTGAAGTAAAATATTTTGAACTTGACATATTTGTGTCCTTTAAAAGAAAAGGTATTACATTTTGTGTATGTTTATATATTCTCCTAGCTATGGCAGCTAAGAAACCAGAGAAAAAAGACAACACGTCACTCAGATCTAATGGCACAGATAACAAGAAAGCAGGTGGTACAGATGATGATGATGATGACGATAGCTCTGACAATGAGCCTCTCAAAAAAATTGCCAAAAAGCCCTCCAAAGCACTTAAAAGTACTTTGTAGAATGCTTTTTCAGAGAGGTACTGCCTATTGATGCAACATACAGAGTGAGTTGTGGCTGGTTTGAGACTTTGGCTCACGAGATAGTTAATGCTACTTATATTTGTCATATTACAAACTATCTCAGTATTCACATGTAAAATAATAATCTGCAAAGTCTATTAATGAATGAATGTAATGGGGTGAAAGTAGTGGTAACAAAAGCAGCATGGCTATGTAAATCTCAGAAAAGCAAAGTACCTAAAAAGAGTACTTGACTACAATCTCCAACACAGGAAGGAAAGGGGGTTATGCGATTCGTGTCTAACAGTGTTAACAAGAACATAAAGTTTACAGACCGCCGATGCTGCGCCCTGTGATCTGTGAACCGCTGTATTTTTCTCCCCTTTAACTGTCGTTTAAACAACACTGTTAACTGGATAAATGATAGAGATAAATAATATTTTGTCTGTAAAACACTATATCGGAAGTATGTGTAGATTGTGTGTGTGTATTGATCTGTCAGTGAGAACCAGCTGGTCTCTGGCATGGACCAAATACAGAGCTAGGCACATGACACTGGCACAAACAGTCAGGCAAGTGGCGTTTTTTACAACAGACTAGTGTAAAATAATTTTTGCAGCTTAGATCATTTCTATGTGAGGTGTCCAGAACAACATACTAAAGTCCTAGAAATGCTAGTTGAGGAAATATGTTAAATTCTCATCAATCAGTGTGTCAATAAGGCCAGACATCAATACACCTCAATGGGGCTATTTTTCCTTTACGCCTATCAAAATGAGAGCTTTTACTGTGAAGTATCCATGAAAATAAAATGTTTGTATTACAAATTTCTTTAAAATGAATTTCAATATGCAAATGAGCTATACACTAATCGAATATGCACAAAATACACCAAATAGGCTTAATTTTTCATTGCTCCTGCAATAAGAGCTTTACATAGTAAAGTATGCATGAAAGTAACTTTTTGTGTGCAAGTTTCTTTTGAGAGTAATTTGAATATAGCACATGAGCTCCACTTACTGAATATGTCCTAATTTCTATGCGAAACACCGATTCATATGACAAACATCATTAATCTACAAAATGTAATCTCCTGCGGTCTAATGACCCAGATGACTTTATTCTGACTTTCTTCTGATATACTGTGAAATGTCGTGTAGGTAGCGATTTATTTAAAATAAAGGCAAATGATTTAAACAGCTAGGCAGGTAATCAGTAGAAAATTGGATTGATGCAAAACGTTTACCTTTGTCATAGTTGAAGATAACAGGTAATAGGACACCATGGGGCTGGAAATCCCCATTGATCTTTCTGCTGAATCTCTGGTGAGAACACTCTGGCTGGCAGACCAACGAACCGCTGGTTGTCAGCTTTCGGCAACTCATTTGGCTGGAGTCTCTGTCATTAACATTTACATGTCTGACCTGGTGTCAACAATCTCTGTAGACCGTGCGAATCTCGAAATTGTATACGTGTTGTCTGCAATTTTACCGCTAAATTCACTTCTGGTTTTATGCGGTCGTCTCAACTAGCAGAGGGTCGAAGCTCGAGCGATTTCGAAAGGTGATGTCGTTACTGAAGTTTTGTCTGACTGTGTGTCAGTTCAGCGTGTTGCTGCCTGCGTCATTCTCACGAACGACATAACTGTGTGGAGCTCCGTCGCGGCTGGCTGCATTCCTTTTGCCTTAAGTCACAAGACTGGACGCAAGCATATCTGGCCTCTATCAGCCTCTCTTAGATTCTGAAATGCGTAGAACGGTGAACGCCGGGTAGATGTTGCTATAAGGCGGCGTTGACGTTCAAAGCTGGCAAATATGGCTACTTCTGGGTATGCGACGTACGCGGCCAGCCAGCTCCCGAGCGATCAACAGTCCCGGTACCCAGAGGAAGCGTCACGGTATGAGCGGTTGCCTCGTCGGTGATGAGCACCTGCTGATCGATGTCTTACAGAGGCCCGCATTAACCATCGATTTTCGTAAAGCGTCGAGCTTTATATGGTTGACTGCCAGCTAAAGTCTCAGTAATTTAATAGCGGCTCAACCCGACAAACTTGCAGTGTCTGATGGACACTGTGTCAGCTACTGCGTGTTGTCAGAGTAATCGGCTGGCGCGCTCTCTAAGTATTCGTGAGCATACCATATTTGGAAGAAGCTCTTTTCCAAATGGGGCCAAAGTTGGAGGCCTGTGTCGTGGCGTTGACGATTTTCGGCCCAACCGGTGTTACACCACAGAGGACGCCCAGAGCGGTGTGAGCGCCACATGTGTTCGTCGCCTGAATGGCTCTTTTTTGTGACGAAGCCGGGTAAAGTGACGTGACAAAATTCATCGTGTTTGCATGGGTGGCTTGCTGGTGGTTTTGTGGTGGCGAATTGTTGACTGTTTTTCTGTGAACTTTATGACAGCTGACCGTAGTCGATTGAACTACAGTCTTGATTAATTGCATGTTTAAAATGAATTTTCTAGACACTAATGAACACAAAAATGTTACTTTAAATAATACTTTACTTTGTGTGTGTGACCAAACAAAGAAAGAATAAGCACGACAAGTGTGTTTTGGGCATGTCCGTGTATATTAACTCATTCATATTCAGAATTGAAGCTCACAATACGAAATGTTTACTTTCATGTGGGTGGTGATGCAAATTTGTATGATGAGTAAAGATTGAGTATATCTTGGTATATTTTTGGTAATGACCGTTGATCTATAGCTCATTGCATATTCAAATTAATTTTCGAGAAACTTTTGTAATACAAAATTTTTTACTTTGATAGTTTCATTGCCAGAGTTTCATTTTGATATGTCAAGAAAACAGTGTCTGGCTTGCAGTATTTTACATCTTTTGGACGTGAGCTAACATATTTCTCGAGACTTTTGGTATGTCTGACACCTCTCCAGAAATGATCTAGCTGCAAGTATTTTGCAATTAGTTCTGGCGTAACACCAGACTAAAAGAGCATAAAATGACTGGTCCTGACCACCTCTGATCTGTTCTCATTGGAACAGTGTGATATGGAAGTGTTTGTTCAGCTGTTTATTTTAATACAGCTTTCACGTTTCTCACTGTGTTGCCCTAGCTCTGAAGTACAATGGTTTGTCTATCAATGTTATTGATCACTGGCCGACAATAGAAATCATAATAGCAATGATTAAATTATTATTAGTCGTGGTGTAGTAGTACCAAAGTCCGTCTGAAAACGTTCACTCCTGTTGCCCCGGTATGCAGTGCCACACTGAAGTGTCGTAATCAGTGCTAAGTGAATGGGACTCTATCGAACAGGCGACACATTGTCTCTT